>NC_092349.1:23829463-24131439 GCF_963676685.1 Mytilus edulis | reverse complement strand
ATTGAGGCAGCTCTGTTTTTTATTCAATATATCCTGATTTTGCATTACCATTCCAAGTTCCATGTCCATTCTCTCAGTCGACCTTTTATATTTGCTATGAAAAGCCTACCTATTGTGTTCTCGTTATGAACATACATGTAATATTTGCCACAGGACGTAAAACAAACAACATTTATTAAACAGACTCATTAATAATTAATATCATGAAAACCATATACGAAGGCAAGATTTGACAATCCTATAAAGTAATATTTCCATGTATCCGTTTCGATAATTATTGAAACTATAACGACCCTTTTCAGGGTTGCGTTCAATATCGTAGCAGCTACGTAGTGCGACGTAAATTTATGACTATTGAACGAGAAGCTAGCTTAGCTGCTATTAATATCTATGTAGCAGCTAGGCTAGCCACCCGTTCAAAAGTCATAAATCTGCATAGCCCTATATAGCCGATAAGATATTGAACACAACCCAAGGTCGTGTTCAATATCGTAGCGGTTACGTAGATGGGTCGAGTTCAATATCGTAGCAGCTACGAAGTGCTACGTAGATTTTGACTATTGAATGTGTAGCTATAGACTAGTTGTTACATAAATATTGATAGCAGATACGTAGCCGCTACGTAGCTGCTACGATATTGAACCCAACCCTGGGACACGTTCAATATCGTAACAGCTACGTAGATATTGACTATTAAACGTGTAGCTATAGACTAGTTATTACTTAGATTTTGATAGCAGCTACATAGTCGCTACGTAGCTGCTACGATATTGAACTGATCCCTGGTATCAATATCTATGTAGCAGCTAGGCTAAATACAAAGGTTGAGTTCAATATCGTAGTAGCTACGTAGTGATCAATATCTATGTAGCAACAATTGTTAACGTTTGTAAGATACCAACAAAACTGACGAATCCATCTTAGATGACAAAACGTATCAAAATTTAATCCTATGGGAGAAAAAAAAATCCTATAGGACAAAGTTAATCCTAAGGGAAAACAAAATATCTTACAGGACAAAATTTATCCTAAGGGAGAGAAAAAAATCCGGTAGGAGAAAAAAATATCCCATGGGAGAAAAAAACATCCCACAGGACAAAATAAATCCCTTAGGAGAAAAAATATCCTAAGGGACCTTAGTTTCTGTCAAAAAGTCTTTCATGATAATCCTATAGGATAAAAAAAATCCTATCGGATTTAACACTTTTTTTGAAAATCCTACAGGATTTTACATCCCATAGGATATTAATTTAATCCCATAGGAGATAAATTTTCCTATAGGATAAATAAATCCGATAGGATTTATATATCCCACAGGATATTTAAAATATCCTACGGGATTATGACTTTATCCTATAGGATTTCTCAAAATCCTGTAGGATTTTTAAAAATCCTATGGGAGAAAAAAATATCCTACAGGATTTTGTCACTATTTTCACTCCAGTTTCCGAACCGGGCGAGCCACACCAATTTTTTTTTTGTATTGTGTTATTTATCCCCAGAGGTACATTATTGCCAAATTTGATGATTCTACGACAAAAAAAAGTGTGGTTCCAATTTGCACTTATGAGAAGTGCAAATTAATCCAAGAACATGTTATTTGCTGATTACAAGCTAGAGAAGTCGTTTAACTAGGATTTCCTAATGGGGAAGTTGGCTTGATTGAATGAGTTTGTACTTACTCGAGAAAAACGACGAGTGCCACAAATGGACCAAGATATGATTTGTACGGGGTAACTGAACTATTAGCATTCTAATAGGCACTAATTGTGCCCCTATTCTTGCCGGCTTTTTTCTTTATTAATATGAGTCTGAATTTATACATCAATTTATTAGGAAAAAAAAAGAAGTTAGCAACTTCCTCTAACTTCACTTTCAGTTTTATATATGATGTGCTCTCACTAAAAAAAAATGATGAGTATGTTAAACGCATCTATTCCATCGAACTAGAGATAAAGGATACATCAGAAACAGTTAAGTCCGCCTTATATCATGACTTACATCTAGATATTGGCAATGAGGGTAGGCTAAATACAAAACTTTACAACAATAAAGATGATTTCAGCTTCCTAATTGTGATCTTTCCATATCTATGTGTCAACATTTCAGTATAGTCTGCACATGGATTATTTATCTCCCTGTTGATACGATATACTCGGGCTTGCATTTTATATTATGATTTTTTCGTGACAGAGGGTTGCTGATAAGAAGGAAGCTACTAAACCAAGAGTTCCAAATGGTGAAGTTGAAATCATCCCTTCGTAAATTTTACGGACGCTATCACGAGTTGGTTGACCGTTATTCAATTACCGTTTCACAAAATATATCGGGTATGTTCTTTATGTCGGAACTTCAATCCATTCCCTTTTCACAATGCATGTGAACTTTTTTTAACCCATGACGGTGTCGGTTTATGTTTGATCTATGAGTTTTACTGTCCCTCTGGTATCTTCAGACCCTTTTTTAAATAGCTCCCGGATTTTGGTGGGGATCGTACTTACCAGACATTTTCAATTTTGGGTACTGATGTTTGTTGTTTCGTCGGGTTATATAATAGTTACTTTACTATTGCCCGTCAGTTTCATAGTTTGAATATTCCTAAAGTATCTTTTACTTCTTTTTTTTTTAATTTTTTTTGGAAAAGCGCAACAGTGTAGTAAAATTTGAACCATTAATATGCGATCAAAAGATCATATATTCAAGTTAAAGGTCGATTTCTTAAAATGTTCGCAGTATTTTAAGTTTCCTTTCGATATACTACATGTATTATACATGTATGTATACACAAAACCTGTTTACTAAGATATTTTGAAAATGTTAATGTCTTAATAAAAACAAATTTGTTATGAAGTAAATCACTTGATATCCCCCCCAAACAAAAAAAAAAAAAAAAAAAAAAATTGTTTTTAGGGTAATCAAGAACAATGAAGAAGTCTGTTTATATTTTTTAATTTCTGAAACTTGTACTTAACAATTATTTATTTTTGGCATTGTTCTTGGTAATTCACATTTTCGTATTACGTTTGTTTTTCTCGGTAATACACAAATTTGGATGTGTGCCAAATATGAAAATTCTTCCTAAACTATATATTTGTATACCTTTGTAATTCTGAACATAACACTATTACTATACAGATAGTAATTTATCGAGGTTGTAAAACATATATTATTCAGGTATATAGTAATACCACCTCATTTATCTATAGCGATATTTGATAGTCTTGTCGTCTTCAATAAAGAATTCAGGTAATTCGAATATCTACTTAATATTCGTATAAAGTTTTGACGCACCTGTTATTTGAGCAAACAGGAATATTTAACCTTAATTTCTTTTCAACTCTTATAAATGTTGAAAAAAATTAATTAATAAGCAAAGTACACGTAAATAAAGACAACAGTAGTAAAACGCTTTTCAAAAGTCATTAAACGAGTAAAACGAATTCAGGTTATAACTTGAACTGATGGAAACACATCAGCTTTGAGAGGAAAAAAACAAACACATGAACAATGAAGTGTAACAAAACAACAAACGCCAACATACATAGAAACTAATTTTTGATAACAACTGCAATATTCTGGACTTGGTATATGTCATTTAAAACACACGTTGGGTTTTAAATAACCTACTGTTATGGGTATCCAAACATCCGACTATATCGAAAGACTATTTTATGATTATTTTAACTACAAACAATGCTACAGAACATATTATCAAACCGAAATCACAACTGAACATCAATAATGAATACATGAGTTTTGAATATATTACATACCGGGACAAGTCGCATAGCAGTGCTATTCACACTCGGTAAAACTGTTATATTCTACTATAGATCACGTTAAAGTGAAATCAGTGCATTCATGATATATACTAGCCAACAAAAGAAACGATACACGACTTTGAAATAAAATTTATCAAAAAGTATTAAATTTAAAACGAAATGAGATACACTATTTTAAAAAGCTTTAATTTGTTATGTATGCACATGTGATTATGAAAATCAAAACTTGTCGGAAAGTATCTGAATTCCGTGTAAACGGTCAAAGGGTGCGAATAAGTTTTGTGGGATGTTGAATAAAATCGACACATAATTTTCTAAGTTCTAAATAAAATTTCAAATTTGTTTAAAAACATTCAATATGCTAATCAAGTTATGTTCTTGTTGTAACTAATGGGTTTTACTATTGTTTTTTTCAAATTTCTTGGGAAAAAAAGTGTTTTTTAAAATCTCAAAAAAATGCAAAAACATTTTTTTAAATTTTCGTCTTAAATCAATGCTTTAGATATGAAAACATCACACAGTAAATTTGGAACCTTTCGGATGAGTTTTAAGATTGTGACCGCTTTTTGAATATCACTTTACACATATTGTTTATGTAAATCTATTGATAATGTTTACATTTTAACGATTTATCGTGGGACCGAAGTTTGCTTAAACGAAGAAACTGAATGATTTTTTTAAAACAGATTGATGGCAAACATTGTCTTTATCTTTAAATGAGAGGTTGGCATCATTAGTTGGAACTTCTGTTTTTAAAATTCTCGTTTTATGTGAATTTTGTAAAAAAACAAATCGCGAAAAAACGTCACGAAAGCACGATTTTTTTTAAACGGATTTATATTTCTATAACGACTAAGTATTACTGCCTTTAATATTGACCCAATGAACAGAAAACTTTACCTTTAATTTGAAAAAAAGTCTTGTATCGTTTCTTTTGTTGAATAAAATTGAGAATGGAAAATGCATTCGTACCCCATTTTTCTTATATATCCATATAAGAAGGAATTAGACACATTTGGTAACAAATTACACATCGGACGACTGATAACTAAAGACATTACACCTCTAAAACGTGTAGCTCGTGTTATGAGACACTGATAAAAATAGAACGTACACTTTGCATAACTTAACGGTTTAGTCAGCTATAAAACTATATTTAATTCATCATTTTTTTCGATCTAAGGAAATATCTGTGCCAGGAAAATGACAGCTGTGCATATAAGTTGTTTTACATTGTAAATGAGCTACTAGTATGTGACAACAATATCTTTGGCATTTATTTTGTATAACTCATATGTAGCAATTTGCGATTCAAACTATATCAAATTTGAACACGTATTTATCTAGGCGTATTTAGTCATGTTATTTTTTAGCTATGATAATCCAAAGCGTTACCAAATAATACATGATAATCCAACATTTTTTTTCCTTAATTGAGTAAACATTTATCACTGAACTATATATTGTGGTAAAACAAATATATTTACATCGTAGATATGCACAGAAATCAAGAACTCGATGGCAAATCATTGGCGGACCATTTAAGTATATACGCAACACGTCTGATTCAATGCTGGGTTTTTTTACGAAATTTCTTAACAAGCTTTGTTTACCTAGTCAATTCAAATATATTATACAAACTATACCATCATTTGCTTCATTAAAGGATAAAAAGGGTCGATTTTATAGACATGTTCTTAAAATTTCATTTTTAAATATTTTCTTCTTTGAATAAACAAACTTACCTTTTTTAGGCTTTAACAGATAGACAGAATCGGATTTTGTAAAATTCTCTTAACAGAAGTGTGATCTTAATTTGTTCACATTTTGTTTGAATATTTGTTTTTACGAAAGTTTTATGATTTTAGTTAAACTGCCATTTGTTACTGCATCTGCTTTAAAACTAAATGATTGGTGACTTACAAAAATGGTACAAATAACTTTCATACGTAATCAAACCTTATGTCTTTTTTTTTTTTAAAAAGGTCTAGAGTTAAATCTGTCTGAAAGATAAAATATATTCAGAAAAATACATCTAAACCCGAAATTTCAGATTCACAAAAAATACTGAACTCCGAGGTTAATTCAAAACGGAAAGTCCCTAATCAAATGGCAAAATCATATACCTGATACACATCAAACGAATGGGTAGCAACTGTCAAATTCCTGACTTGGTACAAAAATTTTCTTATGAAAAAAATGGTGGGTTAAACTAGGCTTTTTAGCAATCTCAACATCTCGCTTGTTTTACAGCCGCATACAATTCCATTATTTTGACAACGATAATTAAACAAACCAAACAGTCATAATAGATACCAATTGTTCTGCACCAGATGAGTATTTAGACAATAAATTGAGTGATGCTTGAGGCCAAAATATTTGAAAATCAAAAGATTATTATAGATAAAGAGCTGTAATCTAAAAAGATAAAAAACGTAAAGCAAAAGCCGGGCAAGGAATCAGTGCTTTGCATGAGGAAGATATATTCCTTAATTCACACTAGTTTGTTACATTTTGTAAAGGCAAAATTTAATAAAAATAAAATCTGTATTTTTATGTCAGTACTGAAGAATTCATGCTACTGGCTACTGGACTGGTGATACGCTCGGGGACTAACCAGCAGACGCATCAACGGAGTGGTAGTAATAACATTAACAGTACTATTTTTTTGCACCAGAAGCGCATTTCGACAATTAATGTCTTTTCAGTGATGCTCGAGGCCAACATATTTGAGAATCAAAAAGTACAAAAAGCCTTTACATGCATTTAAGTGTGCTCTACATTTGTTCACATTTTGTGTAAATATTTTTTCTTATCAAATATTTATGATTTTATGACATTTGTTACTCTAGAACAAAAAAAGTGGTGACTTTTAAAAAAAATGGTACAAATAATCTTCATACGCAATCAAACCTAATTTCTTTTTAAACAAAACGTTTTAAGTGACATCAGTCAAAATGATAAATTGCAGTTGGAAAATGCATCTAAACCCGATATGTCACATTTTGACGTCGTAAAAACAACATTTGACGGCTGCAACATCATGCTCGCCCAAATAACAATATTGTATGTCCTTAATGCTCAGTGAGTACAATGTATATACAAAATTCAGATCATTACCAAAGAGGAAGTGAGGAAAATTCAAAACGAAAAGTCCTTAATCAGATGGCAAATTCAAAAGCTCAAACACATCAAACGAATAAGTAGCAACTGCCATATTCCTGACTCGGTACATGAATTTTCTTGTGTAGAAAAAAGTGGGTTAAACTAGGATATTTAGCTATCTCAACCTCTCACTTGTTTGACAGCCACAAATAATTCCAGAATATTAACAACGACGATTGAACAAATCAAACAGCCATAATTGATACCAATTGTTCTGCACCAGATGAGTATTTAGACAATAAATGTCACTTGAGTGATGCTCGAGGCCAACATATTTGAAAATCAAAAGATTATTATAGATAAAGAGCTGTAATCTAAAAAGATACAAAACGTAAAGCAAAAGCTGGGCAAGGAATCAGTGCTTTGCATGAGGAAGATATATTCCTTAATCTACACTAGTTTGTTACATTTTGTAAAGGCACAATTCTATAAAAATGAAATCTGTATTTTCATGGCAGTACCGAAGAACTCATGGTACTGGCTACTGACTTGGTGATACGCTCGGGAACTAACAAGCAGACGCATCAACGGAGTGGTAGTAATAACATTAACGGTACTACTGTTTCTGCACCAGATGCACATTTCGACAATTATTGTCTTTTTAATGATGCTCGAGGCCAACATAATTGACAATCAAAAAGTACAAATGTATAGCCAAAACCGGGCAAGGAATTTGTTATGCAAGAACTTTTATCAGTCCTTTTAATCTTTATATTAGAAAATCTAATAAAACATTGTCAACGCATCCGTTCTCGGTTTTTTGACAATTTATGCGATTTACTGAGTTTTATTGTTTGTTACCTTAATGTGTCCTTTCATTCGAGTTAGAAGTCTTGAACATATATAAACTAGTGTTGAACAATAATTTATGAACATATCTACATTTCTGTATAACTTTCTCTCACTTAGTCATCATCACAAGTTCCCTTTTACTTTGTATACAGGTATGTTTTCTCACCGGGTTATTTTTCTATATGAAAAATTCAAATCCATTAATCTTGAACTCTAACACTTTTCATAGTGATTAAGCACGCATACGTGACATATTTCAAATCTCAGTCTCCAACACAATATTAGACTATGTAAAATAATATCCTGTCAAAAGTCTTCGATCGTTAAAAAGACATTATTCAAATTAGGTTCAAATTTGACACTTTATATTTTGATAATGACAACTTTAGAATTATGGAAATAATATCATCTGGGAATACAAAATCATTGATATCATATATATGCATTGTTTAATTACAAAACACACATCATTTTACAAATCGAATGCGCCCAAAGCGCTTCTCTGGGTTCATCCTAAGCAGGAACGCCCAAAGCCGAATAATTGAAAGCCAATGATGTTTAAAAATCAAAACAGGTGAAGAGCCATATGAAAACGCATTGAATATTTTATATATGCAATAGACGCTCGTTTCGTATACAAAAGACTCATCAGTGACGCTCGAATAATGTTTTTTTTTTCAAAAGGCAAAAAAAGTACGAAGTTGAAGAGCATTGTGGACCGAAAATTCCTTAAGGTTTTGCCAAATACAACTAATGTAATCTATTAGTTAATATATTGTTTTATTGTATACAGAGTCTATACCGTTGTTACAAATGTAAAAACTAAAAGCACACAAATACTGAACTCCGAGGAAACTTCAAAACGGAAAGTCCCTACTCAAATGGTAAAATCAAGGTGTCAAGACATCGATAACAACGATTCAAAACAAATTGCTAATGCGTAGTATACATAGATATAGTTCCTTACATTTACTCCTTTAATTTCATAAACAAAACCATTTGCCAATGTATTATTCGTAAAATAATGTGTTGTTCGGTCACGCGTTGAACAGTTTTCTCTATTTGAAATCTTCAATCAGTTATTCGATATTCTTTGTAAAAGATGCATTATTCGATGGAAGTTGTTTTAAAAAAATATACCACAGTTCTAAATAGACTTAAATTATGAATAGGCTATAATACACTATATATATTTAAACTGGAAGAGCAACCATCCATTTATAAAAAGTGACACAGACACTTTAAATCGGTTAAACAGAAAATCGTCAGTATACACACTTGTCATTGACATGATTTTAGTAACATGTTTTATTACATTGTGATATGTAGAATTTTCGGTTGTTTTTGTCGATTAAACGAGGTGTCATTGACCTTTATCTTTCTTATGTCATAGTCCTAATACGCCATTTGATCTCCCATTTCAGATCGTTTAAAAAAGTATTTATATATTTTAAATTTAGTTTTATCATAAATAGACTTTTGACAAACATATTTCATATGATATGTCATTTTATCTTATTCATTATTATTTGTTTTCGTTTATTTCTAAGTCATGCAACATTTTTGGGAGTTAGTAAATAGTCATGTGCTAGTTTTTAATGTTTATTCTACCTATTGCCCTTAATAAGACAACTTCAATATTTAAGAGGAAAGTGTACATTTCTGAGGCAATATATATCGAAGGTACCATACGTATAAATAATACGCAAGATGCGTGTTTCGTCTACATAAGACTCATCAGTGACATTCCAAAAAAATAGTCATAAAGCCAAACATGTACAAGGTTGTAGAGAATTGAGGACACAAAATTCCAAAAAGTTGTGCCAAATACGGCTAAGGTAATCATGTCTGGGATAAGAAAATCCTTAGTATTTCGAAAAAATCATACTTTAGTTAACAGGAAATTTATAAAAATGACTATATAATTGATATTCATGTCAACACCGAAGTGCTGACTACTGGGCTGGTGATGCCCTCAGGGACGAAACGTCCAAAAACAGTATCTTCGACCCAGTTGTGTTAATAGTTATCAAATGTATCAGACTAATAATTTGATACGCAAGACGCGCGTTTCGTCTACATAAGACTCATCAGTGACATTCAAACAAAATAATTATAAAGCCAAACAAGTACAAAGTTGTAGGACCCAAAATTCCAAAAAGATGTGTCATATACGGCTAAGGTATTCATGTACAATAATAACTGATCGGTATATCAGAGCTTGCATTTTATATCATGATTTCCCTGATAGATGTTGATTACAATAAAATGAAGGAAGTCATTGAGCCAAGAGCTTCTAGTGGTGAAGTTGGATTAATTGAAATGGTTTGTACTTACACGAGAAACACGACGAAAGGCACATATGAAGCAAGGTAAGATTTTTACGGAGTAATTTAGATCACTTCAGGGTTCTGGTAGGTATCGTATTGACCGGACTTTTTTCATTTCTTTCATGAGTTTGAATATTCCTTTGATATCTTTTGCTTCCATTTTATATTTTTTAAAAAGCAGTAAAAATCATATGCGATTTAGAAGATTAGATATTCAAGTTATATGTCGACTTTTTAGAAAGTTCGCAGTATTTTTAGTTTCCGATCGTTATAATACAATTATTATATGTACATTGTATACACACAACCAACTTTAATAATTTTTTATTTGCCTAAGATATTTTGCAAATGATCATATCTTAATAAAAAACAAAGCAAGTTGCAATGAAGTAAATTACTTGATATATTTTCCTAAATAAAAAAAAGTAATAATGTTTTCTTTTCAAGAATCAAATCAAGAAGTCTGTTTATATTTTGTAATTTCTGAAAAACCTGTTCTTAACAATTATTTATTTTCGGAAATGTTCTTGGTAACTCACATTTTCTTATTACGCTTGTTTTTCTCGGTAATAAACAACTGTGGATTCGTGCCGAATGAGAAGAATCATCTTTAAGTATATTTATAATGTTATTCTGAACATTATAATAATACTATACAGATAGTATTTTAACGAGGTTGTAAAACATACATTAGACATATAGTAATACCACTATATTAAAATATAACGATATTTGATAGTCTTGTCATATTCAATAAAGAATAAAGGTAATTCGAATACCTACTTAATATTCATTTAAAGTTTTGACGCACTTGTTATTTGAGCAGACTGGAATATATAATTTACATTTCTTTTTAACTCTTATAGATAATGCAAAAATAAATATATAAAGATGCAAAGTAGACGTAAACAAAAGGCAACATTACTATACCGCTGTTCAAAAGTCATAAATCGAGAAAACAAATTATGGATATCAACTAAAACCGATGGAAACACATCAGCTATAAGAAATAAAAATAAAAGAAACTCAGGAACATAATAAAACGGCAGCATAAATAGGAACGCATGTTTTTCAACAACTACAAAATTCCTGACTTGGTACAGGTCATTAAAAAATGGTGGGTTTCAACTTGAATCTGTGTAATAATATCCAAACATCCGGCTCATATCACGGAACTGTATATAGTGTTAAAGAAAATCACGCGATATGATCTTTACACAACCGTAGAATATCAATTTTGTCAGAGAAAACTTTAAAAAAGTTAGAAAGTAAGTAGATAACAAAGGGCAAATAAAACTCATGTTGAAATTTTTTTTTAAACAAATATACATATCGGTTCATATATGACATAACATTACCAAGAAGCTTAAACATTCACCAACCGCAAGAAAAATCAAGGGTTAGGGGGGGGGGGGTGAAGTGGTCTTTGAATGGTTTTGAACTCAAATAATTTTAAAAGGTATAGGTTGACAGGTGCTTGTGGAAATTCAAATTCGGTAATTTTTTGGATTTTGTGATGTCAAAAAAAATAAGGAAAACAATGGTCAATTTTTACACTAGCCAGTCAACATTTTAAAACTTTTGAATTTTTTTTTTTATCAAAGTTTAAAATTGTAAATATATTTATTTTTCTTAATTTTTGTTTGGGATTTGAAAAAAAAAAATAATTAAATACATTCTAATATTCGTTTAAAAATTTTAAAGTGTAGATATTTAAAATAGTTAAAAATGTTAACATGTACATGCGATTTTATTTATTTTTCTTTTAAAAGTTTATCAATTTTGATTCAGTAATATAAAACAAAAAATAAAGGGCTAAAATACAACATCCTTCTAGCCTCTGTGGTACCTCACACGAAACGAAACGAACGTTCATGTAGTATCACTATAAGGAATAAAATGTGCAATACACATGTTAGATTTAACTTTAATGTTAATATAGAAAATAAAAAAAATAAGACGCATATTTATCTGTGAGATTTAACTGGGAAAATTATGAATGAAAAACTAAATATTTCTATAAAGGCGGAGAATCAATTTCCAAATTATTCACAATTTGATTATGCTCATTCTTTAGTAGAAATAAAAAAAGAACGATAAAATTGAGAATGGAAATGTGGAATGTGTCAAAGAAACAACAACCCGACCAAATAAAAAAACACAAACAGGTCTTCAATGTAGCGAGAAATTCCCGCACCCGGAGGCGTCCTTCAGCTGGCCCCTAAACAAATATAAACTAGTTCAGTGATAATGAACGCCATACTATATAACAAATATAGTTTAATCTTTTTTAAAGGCAAAACAAAATAAATAAATAAAGACCAGGTGCAAGTTTGTAGGTTTATTATCTATTGAAAAAGAAACAACATACGATTGATAATCCTATTTAAAGCTTAAATAAACAGCTTAATTTTACGTACAAGAATAATTTCTAAGAGACAATTCATTCAGAAATATTTGGTTTCACAAAGAAGGATAACAACAAATTTCGGATTTATAGATTTTTACTGAACTGAAGGAATTCTAGGTTGGATGTTTTTTTTGTCACTGTAATTGTGTTTTTTCTACAATCTTACAAACACACCAAACTTGCTTTATTAAGGGCCAAACATTTTGGAGTACTGAGTCGTACATGATTTCATTACAAAACAATTAGTATCTAAAATTGTTTACCTCCAATGGAAAATCGAATAACCGTCTCTATCAATTTTATTTCTTAATCAAAAATCATAAAATTCATACTTTCAAAACCCGAAAATTATAAATTAAGGTGGTATGGGAGTCTTACATAAATATAATAGAATTTGTTCATACTTTGCCAACACGTAGTATATATTGATACATGTTTAAAAGAATAATAAAAATGGTGACCGCGCATTTGCTCAAGCTACAGATTCTGACAAAATGAAACATTTTGAATGGCGTATACAGGGAAAAAACACCATTTGCTGATTAGACACTAAACAAAAAATAGAATTGTAAAATAAATTAGGAAAAGATAGCGTCCAGACAATGCTTTGGAAATATCAAAAGAAAAGATAGGGTCACCGTACCTTGTTTCGGCTGAAATACAAAATAGGAAAATTCCATGTAGAATCCTTCAGCAAATGCACTGTTATAGAGTTACCTCCCCTTAAAATGCCAATTCAAAAATCATTTCAAACAATCAAAACTTGTAAACATATTAATATTTATAAGTAATATTCTTATAAATTAGTTCTATTGAATGAAAATGCAAATTAAGTATCTGCCATCCTGTATCAAAGTTTGCTAACTTGATAAAAAAATGTTGACCTTGTGTTCTCTGTTTTTTACAATCCAAGATAGCGGAAGCGCCCAATACCACCTAAGTATATTTAAAGTTTGATTTGATAAGAACTATCAATGTTTAATCGATTTTTATAACATTTAAATTGCAAATATTTGGTAAATATAAAATATTTGATTTTTTTTTAGAAATTCCGATATTTTATACGTTGATGAATCCCCCCCCCCCCCCCACAAAAAAAAAACAAATACCACAACAACTTAAACTTGAAAACTTGATAAACCTTTTGTGAAATGATATCGTTAAGTTCTGAACTTAGTTCTGAATAACATGATTCAAAAACAGAAAACAACAATTAAACGACAAAACACATTACTTTACTTACCTCCTCAGCTAAACATTGTTCTTATTGTTGATTCTGCTAAGACCGTCTAAACAGTGCATGTAACATCTTGAATGTGGTGTGTCATAGTCTAGGTATAACAGTTTTATGAAATATGTAAATTAAAGAATGTAATATATCTCTATGATAGAAATTATCGGAGCGTTGCAGATAAATTGATACGGTCCTTGAGATGCACATGGGTTTTGATTAACATATGTATGTTTATATATTTTTCTAACCATATGCTAATTGAAATTGACTTGCAGTAGTAAAATGATACATAGTTTCGATAATTTGCTTTTGTTTATATCGTAAATAGTTAAACTGTTGCAGTCTTCGACTCAATCGAAATACCGATTCATTATATTTCACTTGACCTCAGTTAGAAATATACGTTGACATTAAAGATAAGTACAGGAATCAAGAACTCTGAGGCAAATCATTGGCGAACCCTTTAAGGGCACTTTTTTATTTTTGTGATTTTGCTTTACGATACACGTTTGATCCAACGAAATTTTACGAAAATTTGTAAACAAGCTTTTTTTACCTACTAGTCATTTCAAATATATATATATATATATGTAGGACTCTAAAGTGAGATGGTACTCTAAAGTGCGATGGTCACGCTAAAGTGCGATGGTCTACGCTAAAGTACGATGGTGTCTCACTCTTAAGTACGATGGTTTTTTGTTTGCTAAAGTGCAATGGTATAGCACGCTAAAGTGCGATGAAACAAAAGAGGATGGTTCAAGGGCACTAATAATAAAAACAAGTCTATTTGGAAAATCAAGTTTGCTATGATATAACATATAATGCGATAGGCTTTTACTTTACCGGTAGTCTTATGTGACTTTTTCTAAATTAAGAAGACTGACCTAGTAATAGTTGCTAAAACGCTTATTAAGGTGTCACACAATACTTTATTTCTTTTAAATGAATTTTTAACAATTCGGGCGTATTGAATTGATTGTTGGTTGCTTAGCGTCCAGTGGTTAATATTTCATGCATGTTCAGGACGAGGGGCGTATATGATAATTGATGTAGCTTGCCGTTTAGCCTATTAATGTAAACACATCCCCTTGTCAGTTGCAAATACAAAATTCGGTCGTTGTTCGAGCTTTCTCCTTTTTCATAGCGAGTATCGATACATGTAATATTTTACTACAATGTACACACTGATGTTTTAATAAACACTTGATTAACGCTTGAAAATGTGAACCTTTATTTTACCGAAGTTTCTCCTTTTCAATAAAATCGACAGTATTTTAACGTGAACGTTATCATTAAAATGCATCGGTTCGATTTCATAATTTATGTCATCTGCCGGCATGTTCATTTTCGGTTAGTATAAACGACTGTGAACGTCATAATCAAACTGCGTTTCGTACGTCTATACTTTCGCGTACCATCGCACTTTAGCGTAGAAATCGTAATTTAGCTTCCCCATCGCACTTTACAGTCCTATATATATATAAATATATATATATATAAATAATACTCGTCTAAACATCAACCCAACAATGTTAGATCTGTAAATTTGCTTTAGCAATTTTTTTTTCTTCCCTCGCCGGGATTCGAACCAATGCTACTAAGATATCGTGACACCAAATCGCCTGCACTGCAGCCGTCCCGCTAGACCACACGACCACCTGGGCTTCACAAAAAATAAAGCCTCGGTGGCCGTGTGTTACCTTTCCTCGTCAGTTTAAATCTAGCGGCGTACTACAGTACATGATATATAAGGCATGGTGATGTTATTGTTACAGATCAGCTAAATTATATACATTTTTTTAAATAAATGTACAAAGTTATTTAACTCCAAGGAAAATTTAAAAAGGAACGTTCCTAATAAAATGGCAACATCAAAAGCTCAAACACCTCAAACGAATGGACCACAACCGTAAGGAATATACTTGTTACAGACACTTTCTTATGTAGACTATTGTTGATAAAACATGGTTTTATGGCTAGCTAAACCTCTCACTTTTATGACAGTGGTATCAGAAGAGTTTGGATTGTTAATAGTATATCTGAATGTGAAATACAATTACCTTATTTCTTTATCTTCTCGTTTTTGACAGCTTTCAAAGGGAACTCCGATTCATAAACAAATTACGATAAAGTCGACAAGGACAGGCACACATTTCGTTCCCATAGGAATGCCGACAACTTGTTAAAATAAAATATACCTCCAAATTTAACAAATGTGTTGTCAATAAGAAACTCCATGATACTGATAAGTTGTAATGTAATGTAAATGTAGTCTTTTATTCTAACGTATCGTCCGTGTGCTGGTTTCCGAAATATAAGCCGTCGTTGAAAATTTGGCGGGAAATAATTATCTCTATATTTTTCTTTCACTTAACATTGGCACCTTTTTTTTTTTAAAATACTATTAAAAAAATAACAAGGATTTTCTAAGATTTTGAAATATGGCTTTTTAAATGATATGTTATAACAATATGAAAAGAAAAGTAGGGGTTAGTGGGCAGTTTTTCTTAATGTTAATACATGGATAAGACCAGAGGATTCCGGTAATCTGGAAAAATCAAAAAGTAGAGGATCAAACATCCTTAATTATTCTTCTTGTCGCTAAATTATTCATGTCGCTTCTTGACGCTTCGTGTTGCTAATTAGTGAATCCGCTTTTAAATTATTGACATGGACAGGTTCAAAGATTGACTTTGGGAATCTGTTACTCAAAAATATTCTCATCAATCCTTTGTAGTTATATTGGACAATCTAATAAGTTATTGTCAACTCATCCGTTCCCCCTTTTTTGACAGTTCATACAATTATATTGTTGTTTGTTACCTTATTTGTTTTATTATCGAAACGCGCGTCTGGCGTATTAAATTATAATCCTGGTACTTTTGATAACTATTATTATTAAAGTTATAAGACTTTGCCATCTATACACTAGTATTGCTCTATAGTTTATGAACATAATCATATAATTCTTTATAACTGCTTCTTACTTAGTCATCATTACGAATTTCTTTTAACAGGTATAATTTCTCATCAGGTTATTTTTCTAAATGAGAAATTTGAATCTATTAATCCTGAACTCTGACACTTTTCATAGTGATAAAGCACACAGAAGTGTCATAATTCAAATCGTAGTCTCCAACATAATAATAGACTATGTAAAATAAGATCGTGTCAAAAATCTTTAATCGTTAAAACGACATCATTTTCATACATAAAATATATAAAATTTTAAAGAGTATACAATTACATCATACACAAATCTCTGTTGTGAATTACACGCTATTTTTGTCATATCATCTTAATATTAGGACGTAAAACTGTTCAAGTTCGACCCTTTTTTATTTGTTGAATACAAATTTATAATTAATGAAACAAGATCTCATGAGAACCCGGACTTATTTACGATATATTTATGCGTTGTTGCAATACTATTATTGTATCATTGAATTACAATGAAAAGTACACCTCACAAATTAAATACTTTTAAAGCGCCTCTCTCGATTTATCGTTATCAGGAACGCTAAGTATCAAATAATTCATAGATAGTGATTTATAATGATTTGATACAAATTGAAGGCTAATTTATTTTTTTGTTTGTTAGGAAAAAGTTTTTTCAGATGTAATAATAAATTTGACAATGGATCTAATATATTTGTAATATATAAATGATTTGAAATACATAATATCTAATCTATATTTTGGAATATTTTTTCATATTTTGTGTTTGTCTTCTTGTTATCTTCAGTAGGTAGTTGAATTTCATAAATAATTCAAAATATTCTAGTAGTATAGCCATATGAATAATAATTATTTCAACAAAGTTCCTGCAAAAATATTTTAATTGTTTCAAAAAATCACCCCTCAGTAAGAGATTTCTTGTGTGTGAACGAACTGTATGCTATATACAAGACGTGACCCATAAAAAAACACCATTTAAATATACAAGCCGTAGAAATATGTACGCTTGAAAGACGCGTTTTTCCTACAAATTGTTCATCTGTGGCATTCAAATAAACAGATATAAAAAGGCAAATTAGGGTTCGAAATTTGTATTAATTTAAATTGATGGCAGAAAATTTCGAAACACCTTTACTTTGTTTTAACATTTTTGTGTACACCCAAAAAAACACCAAAAAGCTTGCTGATTCACAACAATGTTTTGTGATAATATTACATATTAGACAATTTGAATGATATGAGTCAGCAATTTTAAATTCGTCGTGAACTATTTATTTCATAAAGAAAATCCACTATCACTGAACCAGTATCCATTTTTGTTTTTGGGCCACCAGAAGAACTCATCAGGGTGCGAAAGTTTCTCCTTAGAGTGAAGACCCATTGATGGCCTACGGCTGTTGTCTGTTCTTTTGTCGGATTGATGTCTCTTTGACACATTCCCCATTTCCATTCTAAATTTAATTTCGCATTAAGCAGTTTGATAAGATAAAACATTTTGATGCTTAGACTTTTAGAAGATTAGCTAGTGTAAACAACCGGCTTTATACAACAAAACGTTTTATCTCATATTTTGGTTCACAATTTTCAGTAACAAAATGTAAAAACATTACTTTTGCCAATGGATAAGCACGTTTTAAAAATCATCTACATATATTCATGGAAATGAGATTCACTTATATTGAGGCAACATATACTGGTGAAACGTTCTAGGATTATACAGTTATAATAACGATCGTATGTCATTATTCATAGTCAAATATGCCAAACTTATGTTTATATGAGAAATTCATGCAAATAAATAAACATAAAGAATATTACATTTTTCTTTTTATCACATTAAACACTTGATAATGTTGTTCAACCATTTTGTTTAAAAATTCTGTTGTAAACTTAACTGCCTATTTATCAATCAGCTAGCATGTGTCAAGGCTAAACTCTATGTAAAACCTTCAACACGAACTATAATTACAATTTTTAAAATAAAATGACTGAATACGAACGCTATGTATACAAAATCTAAAACATATCTAATATCTATATATTGTATTTTTAATGTCTTTGTGCCTGCAAATGAACCAAGTTGGTGTATAAACATAAATTTTACTGATATAATACATTTTTCAGGTCTGCATGCTTGCCAATAAACCTAGTGTTTGCAGCATAATGTATGTAACGAAATGTTGGGCCCTGAAATGCAACAAGTGGTGTACAGACGTTGTTTAAATTGTACCGATAATTGAATTGCTCTATTATCGGTATTTCTTGTTTAACTATGTTTAAACATTGATAACTCTCAAACTTTTTATTATATTTGTCTATATTTTTATTTTCGGTATACCTCTAATTTGTTTTATTCAATCAATTGACTTACACTGTCGTTTTACATATCTTGGTTAAAGCCACTCCAGTTTTTGGTAATAAAGACATTAAATAAATGGTAAATAATAAACCAAAATTATGTTAAATGGTAAACAAATCGGTTACATATTATTATATAATTACATTAGATGTATGTTTCATTATAATACTTTATTCTGATTGGCTAACTTTACATCATGTGTTATTCCTTAAGCAGTTGCATTACTCAATAAAACTTTTCATTCATGATAACATGTGGTTCAACAATAAAGTGCACAGGTGAGTTAGATAGAACAATTACAAAATTCGTGTTTTCATGATCATAGCTAAAAAATGTATTTATAAGTATTGAATGTTTCTTCCTGTAACTTCATAGGGTTGTAAAAGCGTTGACCGTGGGCACATTTTTAGAATGAAGCGCTTCCGCGCTTCATACAAAATGTACTTATGTCAACGCTTTTACACCCTAATGAACTTACAAAAAGAAGCATTCAATTCTTAATTAAAACATATATTTATGTATGGCGTATACAGATCAGTCTTTTTTAGCAAGATTTAATCCTGGGTAAGTAACACTTGCTTACTCCATGCTATTTTTATATACGTATAGATACAATGAACCAGACCAAAAAGTAACCAGAAAGCCAACGCTATTTAAAGATCAGAGGAGACGACGTCCATAAAATGTTGGTTTGTTAGTTCCTTTTGAAGTTACATTTAGGGAATACAATCTCGAGAGAACTTAATCTTCTGGCATTGCATTGATTTTACAATTGCCGATTACCAACCTAAGATAAGTAAACATTCTCGGTACATCTTTTTCCGATATCCATTTTCATTTAATGCACGTTCAGCAGCAAATAACATATTTATAAGGCTGTAATATCGTTCAGAAATTAATATATATCTGTATTGTTGATATTTGAGGCATCTAACATATAATATAAGTTATTTTTAATTTGTACGAGTTTGTTATTTCTACAAACAGAAATACGGAGAATTACATACAAAATACACAAATACTTTTGCAGGCAAAAAACCCGATTTTACACAAGTCTACATTTTACCAAAGTATTCAACCTGACCGGGGTGTAGATAGCCGACATCTAAGTACGACGGATCCAGAGTACCACGCTACCAAAGATTAGTCACCAGTTATAACTTTTATTTGATATATAGTTAAACAATCTTACATAAACACATTCTTATAGCAACGCACTACGGGATACAAATTTATATTTCAATACTAACATGACTAAGGCCTGACCACCTGGTTTTCGTAACAGTTGTTGCAACGGTGGGATGTACCCAAATGTTTTTCTCAAAACTGTTGAATTAATGTGGAATGTGATGTGCTAATTTATAATTTCATAGTAGAATATTCAGATCAGCTGAATCTATTCCCAATTATTTGAATGGAAATAAAATTCTATTGATTTTGTTGATAACATGTACATTTGTAGATGTGTTTTCGTCTGAAAAAATTAAAATTAACACAAAAAGGGTTAGATAGAAAATAAAAACAAAAATTTGAAAAATCTTTTGATGCGACATAGGGGTGTTTAATTCTTTTGCTTTGTTTATTCTAAGCAGAAGTATAATCTATATCCTTTTTTAACCAAGAAATTCGATAAAAACAAAGGACAGGTGATTTTATAGTTTTGCCATCTCTTATAATAAGTGCATGCAAATAGACATATCAATTTAAATGGGTAATTAATATCCAAAATTTAAGCAAGTTCATAATGTACCTTATAGTTGCTTATATAAAGCTTGCAAATGAGAACTTCTGACTGTATTCACATGCTGGCTTTCGGAGTTGACTTTAAATCAATAAAGAGCACATTTATTTAATAAAAAGTTTTGAATTTGTTCCGCAATCATGAGTCAATTAACAAACTATTTATTGTTTAAAGGTATTGCTCTTCCAATTACCAGTCTATTACATTAAACTATAATAAATCCAAGAGTCGAAGCGAAGGATGGTATGTAGTAGTCAGCACTTCTATGTTGACATGAGTTATCATTGATTTTTCATATTTAATTATTCATAAATATAAATAAACTGTTAACAAAACTTGAGATTTGAAATACTAAGGCTCTTCTACCTCAGGATTATATTACCTAAGCTGTATTTGGCAAAACTTTATAGAAATTTTTGGTCCTCAATGCTCTTCAATTTCGTACTTTATTGGGACGTTTTGACATTGTTTTATTCTGGCGTCACTGATGAGTCTTTTGTAGACGAAACTCGCGTCTGGCGTAAACGCAAAACATTAATCCTGGTATCTATGATGAGTTTATGTAGCTAAATGTAAATAAATTGAACGAGTGCATTTCTTTTAATAAGAAAAAAAATCATTTAGTTGTTATCCATTTGTTTGATGTGTTTGAAGATTTTATTTTGCCAATTGATTTTGGACTTTCCTTTTTTGAATTTTCCGTGGAGTTCATTTTTTTTTGTGATTTTACCTTTTACTTTATTTAATTAGGACTTATTTAAAAATAAGTATATCAAAACAATGGAGAATATTTGTTAATTTCTATAATTTTATGAAATGATCATCTAATTATATAAAATATATACCAGTGTCAATCTAATGAGTTATATTAGATATTTGTTAAAAATATTTAATTCTTTTTTCAAATAGATTCGTTCAAGTAAATAGAACTACTCACTTTCATGACGATTCTATCTATAGTACTATTGACACACATAGTTCTGTAATTTTGATATGTTACCTTTTTAATAAATACTTACTCCTTTGAAAATATATATTTTGAATGTACCTTTTTAATAAATACTTATTCCTTTGAAAATATATTTTTTGAATGTACCTTTTTAATAAATACTTACTCCTTTGAAAATATATATTTTGAACATTTTTAGGTGAGTTGTTTTTTTTTCTGCATGAACAGTTTTTTGGGTAAAGATTGTACAAAATGCAATAAAAATCCTACGTTACTGATTTGATATATATATCTTCCAACAAGTTATCACTACAGTAGTTTCAGAAACTATTGCGATGATTTTATTAATGCGAAAAATGTGACTGAGTTACAATCGCAATAGTTCTAACTTACATTTAAATAATATTTATATGAACTGAACAGGAGTTTTTACCTATTATCGGAAAAATTAAAATTGCATTCTAGTCTAAAATGACAAAATCGTAAAAATAATGCACCCACAATTTACTGTACCTTTTTGATACACAAAACATAGAACATTGATAATAAAATTGTATACATCTTATCCATGATCATTGTCGGAAATATATCATTGTAGTATAAGCTCAGATATTCAAGTCACAAAACGATGTTACACCTGTCAAAAAAGTCATTTGTTAAAATTTGAGTTATCTCCCATTGTCCAGAATTGAAGTTGAATCAATAGACCACTTTCGAGTTCATCCGTCACCGGAAAAAAACTCGTCAGTTATGCGCACCTTTATGACGTCATTTACCAGATAGAGGGGATCGCCTGTATCCCTGCACTTTTTACGCTTATCTAGCATCTTAGTGATCGTCATTATGCATGATAAACTAATAATAATGGTTATTCTGTATGTAACATGTCAAAAATTACATTGGAAATTTTGAGTTATCCCTCTTTGTATAATGTTCAGCATTTGAAATTTTGTAACATGTCAAATTTTACATTAGAAATTTTTGAGTTATTTCTCTTTGTATAGAGTTAAGCAAATGAATTGAATTTTGGAATTAAATGAAATTGGGAAAAAAAGAGAAAAGATAATTTTTATATTAGCATTTATATATTTTATCAAATCATATTTATGACACAGTTTGATTTTTTTGCCCAAATATTATCTAAAGGTATTTAAGAATATTATTTACTTCATTCTAGTAATTAGTGTATAGGTAAAAACAGTTCACTGCATTGTATGTTTTAACTATAGATAAATAACTGATCGACAGGTGTAGTTGTGTCTCAGTTTTGTGAGCAAGAATTTTTGAAGATTTAAGATTGGTGTATTTTTTAAATATTTATAAAGATTGTGAATATGACTGTTTGATATAAAAGAGTTTTATAAAATACAAAAAGAACAAAAATATGATATGTACATGTAAATAACAGTCTATATTTTTATCTGAAGTTTTGCAAATGCAAATATGATTATGAAATTTTGTTTAATCATTTGAATTTGAAATATAGTTTTATTGAACTCATTGATAGGCATTTTTGAGAAATATTTATACTATAAAAGATGTGTTTTACATTTTAAATATAAAAAAGTTCTGATAAAATAAATATTGTTCACAGGTAGATCTAGGTGATTTTCATACTAGAGGATGATATCATTGCAGTCAAATTGTCTGCCATTTCCTTATTTAGGGTATTTATATTGAATTGTGCCCTTGATTGATATTATGATTATGTTTAGTTAATTTTTGATATTTCTAATTGAAATATTATTGATTATTCATAAAAAAATGTTGTTTACTTTGAAAACTTGTTCTGGTGTTCATATTTTTATTTGACAAATGTTATGAATTGTAATATTCAGAAAGGGAGATAATCATGTTCTTATAACTTTTGAATAACTTTGTATAATTAACGTGTCTGTTGTATTTAATTGATATTTGAAAATGCAATCTTTATGTCAAGCTAAAGGGGATTGAATTTATATCTGCATTTCATTAGTCTTATGATGTTTTGTGTTTTTCTATATTTCCACAATATAGTGCTATTTAGCGTTGCCAATAATTAATGTTACTTTCGATATATGTATAATGTGAGTTCGAATATATGAATACAGTATAATAAATTCATGAACCTTACATTTGTGCTTTCGTACGCCAGCTTTATCGTTTTCGGAGGTTACATGTAGTTACTTAATGACAAGTCCCTAATGACAGCTACAATGCTGATTGTCAATTTTAAGAATTATATTTGCCTAATAATTCGTACAATATAAAATCATAGTTTTCCAACCACTCGCTCAACATTGGAATGGAAGTGATGACGCCCCTAAACGCACAAATGACGTTCACTAAAACAAGAGTGTTTGACTGAAATGCATCAAACTCGAAAGTTGTCTATTTATTGACAATGCAATATTTGATTGGTCAATTAACTGTTATGTTAGGACTTGAGACATGAAAATAAATAATGGTTAAGCATGTTAATGAAACTCAATCCTCCAACTTATTTGGAATACTTGTGTAACAACACATAAACACAACAAAAACAGTAACTAACTTGACTCATAAAACCATCACTAAGCACACCCACAAAATTAGCAAACTGGACAATAAAACAAGGTGTCCATCTAAGAACACTAATAATAGATTGAAGGTAGTTCAAAGTAATTGCCAAATATTAGATAAACTGTCTGATAAAGTCAAACTTTTGAAAATCACGGGTATGATAATACGGTTCAAACATTCTTTCGTTTGGTTGAAAAGTTCATATCCGGTTAAGTTTGTGTTAGAAGATATAATTTCAATTTAACAGGCCATTTTCACACATCTGATATGTAATAGAGGGTCTGGGTTGGGTTTGTAGAAAAAAAGGTGGGAGGGGGATTAAGGACCGGGAAAAGTAGGCAAAACAGTATAATGGAGTGCTAATTAATTATAAAGAATAGATTTAAAGACAAGTACAAAGAGAATAAAGAAAAATTGTCTAAGCAACTTATTATTGATCGTTGGTATATTAAACCTCGCCGCATGTTTGTGCCTGTCCCAAGTCAGGAGCCTCTGGCCTTTCTTAGTCTTGTATTATTTTAATTTTAGTTTCTTGTGTACAATTTGGAAATTAGTATGGCATTCATCATCACTAAACTAGTATATATTTGTTTATGGGACAGCTGAAGGCCGCCTCCGGGTGCCGGAATTTCTCGCTTCATTGAAGACCTGTTGGTTACCTTCTGCTGTTGTTTATTTTATTTGGTCGGGTTGTTGTCTCTTTGACACATTCCCCATTTCCATTCTCAATTTTATTTTAGTCTCAGTAGAACTCGTTGTAGTATGTTTTTGTTTGTTAAATTGATGTCAATTTCAAAATTGAAATATATTCTGTAAAGTTTCCATATATATTTACATCCCCGTTGTATTAAAGCATTTTTTTGGATGAATGATAATTATCTAAATTGCAAGTGAGTTAGCTCCAACACACGCAAACTTCCGTGGATATTATATTGACTGATGATTCGACTGTTGACCAATAATTCCGAGAAACTCATCTAAATAAAGCAAAATTTTAACAGTTTTCATCATATTGACAATACAATTTTGTAGATATCCAAAGGCAAATCCCATTGTCACAGATGTGTGGTATGGTGATGCATAATAGAGATGTGTAAAGTGACATTATCTATATTTAATTGCTATTAATTTAAAGCAAACATGACATATATTCCATTTCATTTCGGTAATTTTTAAAATCAAAGGTTATACGTTGGACTGATAATTGAAGATTCTTCAAATTCTTATATCATTCTGAAATTATAGATGAAGTTGTATTTTCTATTGATAAAAAAATTATATAATTAATCCACATATGTGCATATGTTCAGTAGAGCCTATATACGTATGAAATTGCATCCATTTGCTTAGTTGACAATGCTTTTTGTTTTGTCAGGCAAGCTGCATTCAAATAAAAATGTCTCAACAACCTCGCCTGTAATTAACAAACAAACTCAATACATACAATTCCTTGTCATATTTCGGCATCACACCATACATTATAAGTCGACAATGAATACATTCTGCATCAAGCATATCCTTTTAAGATTATACGTTGTTCTTACGAAGATCTTTACAAAGACACATAACAAAACGTTGTAATGCACAATTGACAATGTACGATGTCATCTTGAGGCGTCGACTTCGTGCTGTCTAATAGCTCCTTTTGATGTTTCTGATCGATTGTAAGAGACTTTTCTTATACAATTGATTTTTCTCTTTGTTGATGAGGTTTTTCTATTCTTCTTATCGATGTTAGGATATCTAATCTAAAATTAAAACTTATTTAGTGTGTCACTGTTTATAAACATAGAGATCGAAAGCCGATAGGGAGTGACGAATTAACCATTTAACACCAGAGATTTTTAATTGATCTTACAACTTAATAAATATTATTAGATGAGGGATTTTGTTCTGTAATTTGTTTCATTTGGGAAATAGCACATGGCCAATAACAAGTCTTTGATCAATATTTCTTGAAACGATATTATGTTCGTCTGTCAATCACAGCAATGGCAGACGATAGATCGTGATTGTAAATCAATTTCCATAATAATCTTTAGTCAATCGATTCCCAGATCGATGCTGATAGGGGAAATTCCTCAACACAAACCATTCTAATTAAATTGCAAGCTACTTTTCGTTTTTTCATCGGATTTCAATTTCTTCGCGACTAAATGTAGAATAGCTAAAATGTAAGAGATAACTACATTTACGCCGGAATGAAAGTGGCATTGACAAATATTGCATCTTTTCACTCAATTTTTATGCATATAATTTTATACATTGAATTCTATATGCGTTTATAAAAAAAACATATTTACTCTCGTTTCTAATGCATCTTAATATATTTTAAATCCCCTTGAGTTTTCGTCGCTGCTTGTGATTAGTCTTTCACTGTTACCAACGTCTTATGTACAAGTTTATATTGACGAAAAAGTGACTTGTACTTTTAATTTAGTGAATGCACCTTACTGAAGGGACGACTTTAATTGATTTATATCTAGTTCGGTATACTTCAACAACATAACGAAAGTTTTGTTTTTGCCTTGCATCAAATTGGTTTTGAAAAAATTGTAAATATCATTGACATTTCTGAATCGAACATTTGCTAAAAGCTATAACTGATTTATAGAAATAGCAAAATTCTGTGTCGAATCTATGTTCCGAGTAACATGCACCACCATTTTTCTTCTCCAAATTTCACAACACGATTTGTTTTATTTATCAGGAACATTTAATTTTAAAACACAACAGTACATGTAACGTCGGAAATAAGCGTTTTTAGGATGGTCGACGTTTTCAGAAGTTTGGACAAAATGTCTTCCGTTTTGTTTATTTTATAATGTCATTCATTTTATTCATTTAAGACTTAAACATGTAGTTAATTAAAAAAAAAGAATTTAGACATTTTGTACTTTTCCTGTATCCAACTTTGATTGTGGTCAATTATAAATTACTTATTGAAATATCAGGTAAAAAAGCCTGCAATAGACAATAGCCTGAGATGCTCGATTAAGTTTAGACTTTCCCCCATTTTATCAATATTTTCAACATGCAATATTGATTTTAACTGAAATTTAAGCCTTGAATCCGGAAACACATGGTGAATGCATGGAAACCATATACATGATATGTTATACGACTCTTAGCCAAATTACCTGAACAAATATATTTTTACAATCAAGTGTGGATTTCAATCAAAAGAGAAGTACACATTTGACAATATTATCATCGCTACAATTATAAATAGTGTAATACAGAACATAGTACAAACCGTCTTTAAAAAAAGAAGATGTGGTATGATTACCAATGTATATAAGTAAGTTTTTAATCGGCAATTGTTTACTGTAAAATACATAATATGCAATATATAAGTTTTTGCAAGCGACTACAACAGACAGTATTCACAGACTTAAAACAAAGACAGTACATATATAAAATCAAAATAAGCAAGAGAAATATATAGATATAAAAAAACACATTTTATTATTAATACGAAGGTAATTGCATTCTGTTTATCATACCAACGCAGTTTTGATATATTATTTTGTTGTGCAGACATTTAACAGAGACAAAAGTCTCTTTTCGATCGATATTTAAGAAATAATTCATGGGGGCTTGAATATATCGTGATTTTACCACGGGTTGGCCCTTTATGACAATATCGGCATAAAGGGACAACCCGTGGTAAAATCTAGATATATTCAAGCCCCCATGAATATTATATCGATTCTAATAGGACAAATACGGCAATTATTTTGGATCGAAGCGCTCTAGGTGATGGCATTATTTGCCGTTCCAATATATAAACGCACTATTAAATTGACGTAAAATAACGGAGCAAACTGAATAAATGATGATGCTTAAACTATTTATAATAACATATTTAGATAATTTTAGATTAATCTAATTATTATTGTACTTATATGTCTCATATGTATACAAAAACGGCTAATATAACTCATTTTAGCATCATTTGTTAACGTTTCCTTGTTGTGCTGATTTTCCCTTTCACAAGCGTGTATTTTCCCGTAAATTGCTTATATTCTGACGTCATTGTTCTATGACGTCGAGTCGTTCATTCATTAAAAAAACATATGACGTGGGGGTACAATGGGAACAGCCCATGAAATATATTCATATTTTACCACGGGTGTGTACTCAAAGCGTTTGAAGGACGTCATGTTAGAATCGTTTATTTTACATAGGTTGACTAATGACATATTATACAGTATATGTCTTTGGTTTCAACTTTGACCAAGCTGAATGATTTTTGTTCTAAATATAACTGTACATAATTCCTTGGGATGACTATTGGGTAAAAAATCTTCCAGAAATAGGTTACTAACTGGAAGCAAAACAATGGTTTATACCTCTTCGACAAAATTTAAAGGAATATGCATTCATTTTAGATGTGAATTTATGTAAAGTTTTCATGGTGGGGTTTTAGGTAATCAAGATTTTATTATACGAAAAACGGATTCAAGTTTATTTTCAAACACGAAGCAGATAAACCAACCAGTCCTATGGTTATTAAACAATGTGGACCATTACTTTTTAGCTCACCTGGCACAAAGAGCCAAGTGAGCTTTTCTCACCACTTGGCGTCCATCTTCCGTCGTCGTCCGTCGTCGTCGTTAACTTTTTACATTTTGAACTTCTTATAGAGAACCACTGAATGGGATGAAACCAAACATGGCATGAATGTTCCTAATGAGTTGCTGACCAAGTGTTGTTACTTTGTAGCCGATCTATCATCCAAGATGGCACCCAGCGGGGGGACTTAGTTTAACATAGGACCCTATGGGAAATGCATACAAATGACTTCTTTAAGAGAACCACTGAATGGAATGAAACCAAACATGGCACGAATGTTCCTTTTGAGGTGGTGACCAAGTGTTGTTACTTTGTAGACGATCCATCATCCATGATGGCCGCCAGCAGGGGGACTTAGTTTATCATAGGACCCTATGGGAAATATATACAAATGTCTTCTTTTAGAGAACCACTAAATGGAATGAAACCAAACATGGCATGAATGTTCCTTATGAGGTGCTGACCAAGTGTTGTTACTTTGTAGCCGATCCAACATCCAAGATGGCCGCCAGCATGGGGACTTAGTTTAACATAGGACCCTATGGGAAATGCATTTAAATGATTTCTTTTAGAGAACCACTGAATGGAATAAAACAAATCATAGCATGAATGTTCTTTATGAGGTGCTGATCAAGTGTTGTTACTTTGTAGCCAATCCATCATCCAAGATGGCCGCCAGTGGGAGACTTTTAAAAGAAATCAAACATAGCCTGAATGTTCCTTTCCTTATGAGGTTGTGTTGTTACTTTTAGCCAAATTTTATATTTTTTTATATGATTTAAAAAAAAAACCAAGTAGAATCAGGGGAGCGATACAGGCTCTTGAGAGCCTCTAGTTTCCATTGGAGATACTTTTTCATATTTTTAGAATGCAAACTATGATTCGTATTGGTATTAATGTCAGATCAAACAAATGTGAAAGATTGTGGCTATAATTATGTATATTCGTTCTAAATAATATTTAGTTATTAACCAGCAGTATGTATATTAGATTGCTAGTGTTAATTGTTTAGTGGATATATTGTATTAATTTTGTAATTTGTGTTGATTTATATATATATCTGAATGCTCTTTATAGGCCTTTTGATTAGGAATAAAGATATTTTTATTTATTTGTCACTAAGTCTTGTGATTATACCGAACTCCAATGAAAAAAAACAATCAAAAAGTCCCCGACTAATCAAATGACAAATCAAAAGCTTTTAAAACATATCAAGCGAATTCGGATAGGACCATGCCACTGTCATAATCCTGACATCATATATAAAGTATGGGTAGCAGCTGCAAGCTCTAAAATATAAAATGATTTGGGAGATGTATATCCTATGTTCAGGTGATGTAGGTATATTGCTAGCCTAGTAAGGTTGGGGAACTTAATGATAATTTTGAAATTTAAAAACGTCTCGTTTGTCATAGGTTTTGGTACTTGAATGACCGCTTATCTCAAATTCGAGGTAAAAGTATAAAATTTAGACAGAGACAGCCTTGACTAGTCTTATTTCTATGTTTGTAATTATAAAACATGTATGTAATTATTCACTGATGCTATATATTATATTTGTATATGTAAATTCTATAAGCTGTATTGCTTCTGAATAAAAGACTATTATTATTATTTTTATTATTATTATCATTATTATTATTATTTCCTAATCTATAGTTTTGAATAGGGAATATTAATGGGACCCAATCAGAAAAGTTTGGATTGTTAATGAATATAACATCATCAATATATCTGAATGTGAACTTAAATGATATGGATTCTTTGATTATTTTTTTCAAGTGTCTGAACTTCAAGGAAGTCCGACTCATATGGAAAAAAATGGTCAGCAAGAACAGACACACAGTTCGTACCCATAAGAATGCTGGCATCTTGTTTGAAAAGTCTACACGATGGCTTCAAATTCAACAGACATGCTGATCCTGTGAATAACAAACTATTGCATAAAAATCATTTGTTGATCTATTTAGCATATTTTTCTTTTTTGTTAATTATTAACAAGTATTTGTTAGTTTTACTATAGAAATCCTTGCTATTACGATATGCGCAGTTTCTGGGTTCTGGCTCGGGATCAGCAGTTTGAATATAGCAGTTAATTGTAAGGGAAGTAACTCAAAATGTAAATAAATAAATGAGAAAATGCAGAACTTCTTGAAGAACTTTCCAACACAACGTCAACGAACGACAAGAGTGACAAGAATTTTGACACGAACAGCTTACACAAAAGCAACTACATTAAATGATAATGAATTTGAATACACTGCTCTATTCTCTAGTGCTCGTTTAGGTCACTTTACACAGCCAAAACCTCAGTTGGGAAATTTTCTGAAACAGGACCAAACTTTGTTGAAAATTCTTCAGAAGAATTTACCAAAACAGGTATAAGTTGTACTAGCACATATTTAAGGGAGCTACCATTTGAGTTTACAGGGGCAGAGTGGACGTGGATAAAAAGGGTGGGACAGGAGTAACCCAGTTTTGGGTAGGAAAAATAGACAGGATAAGACACTTTACAATAAAATAAAAAGCAGGATGACAATTTATGTAAAAAAAAAGTCAAGATAAACTAATAGATAAAGGCATCGCCAAATAGATTGAGGCATCGCCAAATAGATTGAAAAATAGAAAGGCAGGACAAATTACAACCTAAAAAAAGTGCAATTTTTCATCCCAACCTATCCCCCCTCCAAAAAAATTTAATAATAATAAAATTAAATTGTAGCTTCCGAAGCTTTGTTTAGTTTTTGTTATAGATTTGCATCTGGTGGCTACTATACTTTAAAGCGTTAAATAAAATCTTCTCATAGGTAACATTGTCGTAAATGCATGAAAAGCTGAAACAACTATAGCACTCAGGGACCAGTTATTGCAACATATATTTTTTTTTGCAGCTGGTTTAAATAAAAGTTTGCAGTTAAATTGGACAAACCAAGTAGTTGTCCATAAACATTTTGAAATGTCCATTTTCAAAAATTTCTGAATTATGTCGATTAGTCATGGTCATGATGTTCCGTTCAAGTTGTTTGCAAAAACTACAATCATGATGATATAAAAAAAGATATATTAGTTAAAATGTGAAATTGTTTTATAAGTTAAACATCTTACAAGAATTATTGCCCTTGAAAGCAAATTTTACCTATTGACTTATTAAAAGTTTGATAAACAATTGATTTGAATTTTGAATTCAATCACATGCACGACATGCCTGTTAATGAAAATGTAATTCAATTGTAATATTTTTGGTATAGTAATAGTGCCTATTTTACATTCATACTTTTTTAGCATTACCAAACAGTAGAAGATGATCTACTCAGATTTAGTGAGAGGATTGCAATAGAAATTGATGACCTTGGTTTTCAATGTGAAAAAGAGAAACCGTATGTTCAGACATTTGATGCATGGGGTAACAGAATAGATCAACTGGTTACCTGTGAAGCATGGAAGAAAATGCACAATATTTCAGCAGAAGAAGGTCTTATTTCTTTAGGATATGAAAACCCCAAAGAAGAATGGAGGTTAGATGTTATGTATTTATTAAACATTTTATGGTGTCAGTTCTTATACCATTATTCATATCGTTCAATAACAGTTGCATCAGAATGGAATTAAAATTATTGTGTTTCAAATTTTGCCTCCATCAGTTAATATTTTGATGGTTACAAATACAACAAAAATTTACTAAAGTGTACTAGCCAGTACACTTGCAATCAGTAACAAACATGACAAAACCAATCATGAAAATGTAGAATACTGTTTTACATACATCATTGTACATGTCAAAGTTTAAAGTTTCATTATTCCTTATTTACAATTATTTAAATTTAAGGGAGCTCACAGGTCTAAATCAATATTTTTTTCTAATATAGGATTTTGCTATTTTTTTCTATGATTAAATTTGATCTTATACCTAATAAAAAGATAAAATAAAAATATTGGGTCCCCATTCTATTAAGCTCACAATCTGCCTCCGAAAGAAGCATATATATATGTTTGTAAATGTCCTTTTTTCTGTTGAACTAATAGGAGAAATATTGGTAATATTGAAATAAAAAAAAGAATTTAATTATAGAAACCACCGCTTAAATTTTACAATTTCTTAGTTTATGTATAACTTATTTGAAAACAATAATAAAAAAGATAGGTCACAGATGAGTTAAAAAAGATATATTTCAATTTAAACATAAAAAAAATCCATTTTTGCACCTAAGGGAGATAATTTGGAGCTTTTTCAATGATATTGATAAACATTTTTAAAGTCATCTGTGGCCTAACCAAATTGATTTGTCTGGGTGATTTTTGTACCATGTTATAAAGTAATAACTAATAGTGTAATAAATAAATTTGTAATGAAAAAACAAATGTTTAATTTTTTGCTGATATTTTTTGTACCCGCGAGCCTCCTTAACAATAATATGTGAAACAATAGAGTAACACTGTAGTTTAATTTTAGACAGTACATGTATATCAAGCATGTCACAAAATTACTATCTTTTGTTTTTAAGTGAGTCCCTGAAGAATTTTATTAGACATAGCCTATTAGTGTATTGAAACACTTTTATTTAAGAATTGAATGCTTCTTTTTGTAACTTCATTGGGGTGTAAAAGCATTGACCGAAGTACATTTTGTATGAAGCGTGGAAGGGCTTCATTCTAAAAATATGCCCATGGTCAACGCTTTAACAACCCTATGAAGTTACAAAAAGAAGCATTCAATATTTAATATTACATTTTTTGCTAGGATCATGAAAACTATGGTGGAGTTAAATGATAACTGCAATTTGTTTTTCAGACGTTTACATCAGATGTCTAAGCTGTACATATTTGCCTCATCCTCTGGACTTTATAGTTGTCCTTTGGCTATGACAGATGGCGCTGCAACAATTATAAGAGTAAGTACTTTTTACTTATACATTAAGTTTCCAAATTGATCATGTTCTTGTATCACAGATTTGTGATTGAAGGGTCATGTTATGAATATTTAAATATATGGAAAACAGTTAAATTTTTTTAAAAATCACCGCATATTTTCTTTTTTCCTGCAGTCCTTCATTTGAGCATTTAGTTTTAAAGTGGAACACATAAATTATTCTTGCACTATAAACTTCTGTCTTGTGGTGAAGAGGTGGTCATGCCTTTTACTAATAAATGTTTAAGAGTAAAGATAAAAAAAAAAATAGCTGTATTTATATTTGGTTTTACACTAGAATTGTTCTATTTTAGCAGACAAAATATATTGATTGAAAATCTTTATGCTATTTACAATCATTGACTGTATATTACTGTAAGCCACAATTTATGTTTTTTATGCTTTCTCTGTATAATTATTCATGATATTTTTGTAGAGAATAGAAAACCCAACCAGTCAATTACTTAAGGCTTTTGAAAACTTAACTTCAAGAAATCCTGAAGAATTTTGGACATCTGGCCAATGGATGACTGAAAAGAAAGGAGGATCAGATGTAGGTAAGGGGAGACAACTTTAGAGCAGACAGGAAAACCATACAAATTTCAGATGCCAAAACTTTGATTTCCAGTTGCTTTGGATCTGAAAACTTATTAAGGTTATCCTGGTCATTAGGTTACACAGGATTGATTACTGATAAAAAGAAGTAAAACAAAATTTGCAAGATTAGAATATTAGAAATGCATAAAACTAAGGGGTTTTTATACGACCGCAAAAATTGAAAAAAATTTCGTCGTATATTGCTATCACGTTTGCGTCGTTGTCCGTGGCGTTTTAGATTTCGCACTCTAACTTTAGTAACAGTGAATAGAAATCTATGAAATTTTAACACAAGGTTTATGACCACAAAAGTAAGGTTGGGATTGGTTTTGGGAGTTTTGGTCCAAACATTTTCATAATTAGGGGCCAAAAAGGACCCAACTAAGCATTTTCTTGGTTTTCGCATTATATATTTAGTCAGTCAAGGGTCTAACTTGAATAAGTTATCAGGGGAAAATAACATGCATGTTGTTATTACAGACACGTTCATGAGTTGTCTTCTCTTTTTTCCTGAATCTGTAATAACATATGTTGGTTATCAGTGAAATATATCAAAAATGTTTTATCTTTAATGGGCACTTGGGAATTCTTAAAAACTTTTGCGCAGTAGCTTAATAACCCTGATAACCCTGATAACTAATTTTCTAATTCCATTGATACAATTATGATTAACCATGGTAAGACACTTGGAATCTTGCACAGTGCCTCATTACAAGCTCTGTTCATCATTTCTTACAATGAATTGAAATACATTCTTATGCAAGTCAGAGCAAAGTCTTATATATATTGCAAAGATTAATACACATAAAGAAAATTATAAAACAATAAAACTTGAAAAGAATTTAACAAAATGAAGGTTGTATATTTCCCCCTTTGAAACATGTAACATACATATGTTATTACAGTTTTTTGATATTTCAGCTCACAATAACAACATGTATGTTATTTTCTCTAATAACTTATTTAAGTTAGACCCTTGACTGTTAGTTTAAGTCAATAGAAATCTATGAAATTTTGACATAAGGTTTATGACCACAAAAAAAAGATTGGGATTGATTTTGAAAGTTTTGGTTCCAACAGTTTAGGAATAAGGGGTCAAAAAAGGGCCCAAATAAGCATTATTCTTGGTTTTCGCACTATGACTTAAGTATAAGTTAATAGAAATCAATGAAATTTAAACACAAGGTTTATGACCACAACAGAAAGGTTGGGATTGATTTTGGGAGGTGAGGTCCAAACAGTTTAGGAACTAGGGGCCAAAAAGGGGCCCATATAAGCATTTTTCTTGGTTTTCGCACCATAACTTTAGTATAAGTTTAATAATAGAAATCTATGAAATTTAAACACAAGGTTTATGACCATAAAAGGAAGGTTGAGTTTGATTTTGGGAGTTGTGGTCCCAACAGTTAAGGAACAAGGGGCCCAACGGGTCCAAAGTTTAACTTTGTTTGATTTCATTAAAAAATAAATAATTGGGGTTCTTTGATATGCCAAATCTAACTGTGTATGTAGATTCTTAAATTTTGGTCCCGTTTTCAAATTGGTCTACATTAAGGTCCAAAGGGTCCAAAATTAAACTTAGTTTGATTTTAACAAAAATTGAATCATTGGGGTTCTTTGATATGCTGAACCTTAATATGTACTTAGATTTTTTATTATTGGCCCAGTTTTCAAGTTGGTCCAAATTGGGGTCCAAAATTAAACTTTGTTTGATGTCACCAAAAATTAAATAATTGGGGTTCTTTGATATGCCAAATCTAACTGTGTATGTAGATTCTTAATTTTTGGTCCTGTTTTCAAATTGGTCTACATTAAAGTCCAAAGGGTCCATAATTAAATTAATTTTGATTTTAACAAAAATTGAATTCTTGGGCTTCTTTGATATGCTGAATCTAAACATGTACTTAGATTTTTGATTATGGGCTAGTTTTCAAGTTGATCCAAATCAGGATCCAAAATTATCATATTAAGTATTGAGCAATAGCAAGAAATTTTCAATTGCATAGTATTCAGCAATAGAAAGAAATCTTCAATTGCACAGTATTGTGCAATGGCAAGAAATTTTCAATTGCACAGTACTGTACAATAGCAAGCAATCTTCAATTGCACGGTATTGGGCAATGGCAAGTATTTTCAATTGCACAGTATTGTGCAATGGCAAGAAATATCTAATTGCACAATATTGTGCAATAGCAAGAAATTTTCAATATTCTTTGAAAATTTGAGTTATCTTTCATTGTCCAGAGTAGTAGTTGAATCAACTTAAATCATTGTTTTATACAGTGTACAATGCATATTCACTTTTACTACCAACTGATAATTTAAAACAATCTTTACCATTCAGTGATAAAAAGCACTTTTTTACATTTTAATATTTTATGATGTATTTAAATGAGTAGTTATTGTTAGGGACTATTAGAAATTTGAATTGAGATAAGTTTTGGGATGTGAATTTTTTTTTATTTATATTCAACAGCATAGTGAATTGCTCAAAGACAAAACAAAAAAATTAAGTTTATTAGACCACATTCATCCTGTGTCAGAAACCTATGCTGTGTCATCTATTTAATCACAATCCAAATTTAGAGCTGAATCCAGCTTGAATGTTGTGTCCATAATTGCCCCAACCGTTCAGGGTTCAAACTATGCGGTTGTATAAAGCTGCGCCCTGCAGAGCATCTGGTTTACTCATCTTTTCTTTTTAAAAAAGCATATGATTTGAGAACAGTCTTGACAAATAAAAAAAAAAAGCAATTATCTTACGTTATAAAGAGAGATGATTTGGTAATATAAAAGAATTTTCTGCAAATATGTCTTCTTTTTAATGAGCAAGAAATAATAATAATAACCAAATCTTGATCTTTGCATCTTTAAGGACTTTATTAGAGCTTACTTAAAAAAATTATTTTGAATCCTTATTTACTTATGGTATATCCATTCTCCAAAGTTGATTAACCTCTAACATTCTATCTATCTTGTGAAATTTGTGTTTTTGAATTTATTTACATGATATAGAAGAATCTTCTCAGCTATATATCTTCAAGTTCTGTTCAATAATTGTTTTTGTTTTTTAGCTAGTGGTACAGAAACAGTAGCTGTGGAGCAGGATGATGGAAGTTACAGATTACATGGTTATAAATGGTTCTCTTCAGCAACAGACTCAGATATGGCGTTCACATTAGCTCGTGTAGTTGATAAACAGAATAATGTCATAGAAGTAGGTCAAAAATGTGTATTGTTTTCTATGAGGATGACCATTTGATTTTCTGAGGAGGGGAGGGGGGAGGGATTGGACTGAAAAATGACAACATGAGTAGAGCTTAATGAATAATTGTTGATTAAGACGTTGACAGAATCTGTATTCTGACCCACAAAATGCTAGATATAAGTGTGAACAAAATATGAAAAATATAAATGGCAGTGCAAACCAAATTACATATAAATAAAAGTGATGTGGGGTATACATGAATGAAACAGCAACTCAATACCACAAAGCTCTGAAAGACATCTAGAGATCAAAATGAGGTAAATGTAATCAAATAGGATCAAACTTTACATAGTCTAAAAATATGAACAAATTTAATGGAGGCTATCAAAAGATATGCAGTTTAAACCAAATTCATTTTAAAACATTTTGTTGAATGATAAGAAATATTAAAATATGACATTAGACAACCATGCTTCAATTTTTGGAAAGATTAGAACTTGTTCTAAATCTTTACTTAGGCACCACCCTCCCTAACAACAGGACAGGTTACCTACTGTTACTAAATGTATTCACACTAAAATATAGTTCCCTATGGTTCTCATGCATTTGCACATAATACACATACAAATTGGGGATATTATTGGAGCAGTTCATTCAAGAATGTATGTCATTAAGGTGTGTTGATGTGCAGGCTTTTTTAAAAACATTTTGATTAGGTAAGTGGGTATTGATTCAACTAGTATGATTGACAACTGTCATTATCACTAAACAATCAGAGACAAGTTGGACCTTTATTTACAATGCCCCACCTCCTAAACTGCCAAACAAATTGACCACATTACCTATCAACCTCAGTCTTACATAATTACTAGCTAATAATTACACAGACCCTCCAATATACATCTAATTCTTAATAAACATGTACTTGGCCTCATAATTGAATACATAAATGTGTATTTTAGGTATTTGATATTTATAAGGGTGATAGATTTATTTATTGCAAATTACTTTTGATCTACATTACAAAAAGTGATTCTGTAAATAATATCTGAGAGATGAATAATTAATGGATTAACAAGATCTTAAAAAAATAAAATATGAATATATAAAAGGCATTCAAGTATGGCCTATAATTTACTTGATAAATAGCCATTAATCATCTGTAATTAATCAACAATTTAGATTAGTTCACTTTTTTTTTTATCAGGAATTGGCTTGAAACAGTTTTAAAATTTTAAAACTTTTAATTATAACAAACCATTGATTATTTCCCATCAATCATAACATGCATTATGTCTATTTTAGTCATTTGAATTTTTTTTAAAAGTAAATAAATATTTTTGCAATCAAGAAAGAATCCACATTTCAATAAAATAAGTTTTTTAATTGGTTTACGTTGATAAAGTACATTTGCAATGCCCTGTGTTGAAAAATACTTAAAAAATTGATCAAAACTTTTAATCTTCAATGCCATATAACCTCTTTTTCAACTTACAAAATGCCCCAAAACAACATTTTTCGATTTTTTATTTGCTGGCACTTTAAAGTTTTAAGTTGTTGGTCTAAATTAATGTCTTACAAGGATAGTTGGTAACATTTACTAGAAGAATTTTTTTGGGTTTTTTATTTTTAAACATGTTCAGAACCGGCAACATAACTTCCATAAAATATAAACTGCAGTTTCAATAAAATTGTGCAAATTAAGAGACCCATATTATTTAATTTGAGCTCATTTTATCCTCATACTGAAAAAGCAAGTTTCCTTCTAAAGACAAATGCAATTTTCAGCAATAGTGCTTTATGAATGTTAATTTTCCCCCACCATACCTTAATATGAAATAATTCAAACTACTGTTCTAATCTTTCCATGAGTGATATCCATCACTTTGATTAAGTTCTGAAATGTGCGAAATGGTAGGAAAAAATCAGCTCTAACATCCCTGTTATTAACAAGGAAATAGTATATGTGGTATGGGTTTTGCTCATTGTTGAAGGATGTACAGTGACCTATAGCTGACTGTGTGGTATGTGCTTTGCTCATTGTTGAAGGCCATACAGTGACCTATTGTGGTTTATCAATGAGTCATTTCAATTTTTTGTGTAGTTTTCTCATTGGCAATAATACCACATCTTCTTTTTTTAAGAACAAACAGTTCATATATAGTTATTGGATGTAAATTGATATTTTTTTTTCAACAGGGTACCAAAGGACTATCATTATTTTATTTGGAAACTAAGAAAAATGATGGTAGTTTGAACGACATTCAGATAATTAAATTGAAGGACAAATTGGGAACTCGACAACTACCTACAGCTAAGCTATTATTGGATGGAACTTCAGCAGTTAGGGTAAGATATTTTACTGAAGAACTTTTAAATTTAGAATACAGAGATTATGGTAACATTAAATTGAAAAATTAGTTGAAAAACTAAATTGGGCCAGCATCTTAAGCATAACCTGTAGCACACCTTTAAAATACATGTTAGTCTGCTATCAAAAAGGAGATGAAAACAGTTATACAGATTTTGTCGGGCTGTTTTATTCATTTTCATCTTTCTTTGGTTTCCAACTAGTGACTTTTCTACTTATGAAATATTTTTCATTGACTAACACTCATAATTACCTGTTTGAGTGGAGATCATTGTAACTTATAGTGTTGGATAATCGGTTGAAATTACCAACAGATTATCTATTACAATCGATTGACAGCAACCAACCGACTATCGGTTATAATCGCATCATAATACCTTGCCCTTTTTGTTAAATGAAATCATGCATTTAGTCTCATTGTACATGTCTAATGTGTATATTCCATATCATTGCAGAGTTTATATATTCATATTTGATCTTTTGTTTCCTTTTCATATTCTGGCATGCTAAATTATAATCCTGGTACCTTTGCTAACTATTTATTTAGCAGTTAAAACAATGAATTAATAAGAGTCAAGATTCATATTGAACATATTTTAACATTTATTACCAACAGTGACACTTACGTTTCTAAATTTCAATAGTGTAACTCACAATACAATTTCAATAACATAGCTGTACAAACATTTGAATGCTTCTAATAAAGAAAAGATATATGAAGTTTTTAACTTTAAGAAATTTAAAATTAACAGTAAAAAATAAAACAATGCATTTGCATTATAAAATAATATAATATAATATACAGTAAACAAAGCGGATTAAGCCAATGTCTGTTAATTCGTGTAGAATGCTTATTTTCACTTTTATGGTCATCATTTTTCTGTCAATTGTGTCATTCGTGCGTCTGAACTTATAATTGCAAGAATGCGGAATTATAACATAGTTGAACCGTATCCGATTCGTGATTCTTATATTTTTTAATGGCGGACAAATTTCGGAAAAGTTTACAAAAATAAACGATGTTTGGCAAGCAATTTGGAAAGGAATATGACGTTTTTGATGCTACAAATGGATAACACATTTATAAAAGGCAATTTGCAACATGTTCTAATGAAGCAAAGAAAATATTTTATCTAAAATCGCGATGATTTTACGCACGCTCTCAAGTAACAAGTACCGGTATTGAAAGAAAGTATTTCATACAAAGTTATTAATTTTAAATAACATTCCATCAATCTGCAAATATTTATAGTCAATGCTTTTGTCACGTTTATAAAGAAGGAAATTGGTTATGTCTTTAATTATAGGATTTTGACATTATCATTGTCATTGACTGATGTTTTTTGTTATTATTTGTTTGACTGCGCATATAATATGCAAACCGCAAACGGACCGGAAGTTGATAAGCTAAAAGTCCGGAAACTTTAACGACAATCGATTGAACAAAATCCCAATAGATTATCGACATCGCCAGGCCCAACCAACTGATTTCCGACTTATTCCGATCATCGGAACAACACTAGTAACTTATAAACCATATTTGACATAGGATGATTAGAAATACTTGCTGTAACAAAAACACAATGAATATAAAACATTTTTGGAAAGCTAAGCAAAATTGACATACTTTTCTAAAGTAGTTTAGGTTAAATGGTTTAGTAAACAAAAGGGGAAAGGGGCAAAGGGGGGAATTCTTGGTTAAGGCAATTTGTCTGTACTGAAACTTTTGTAAGCTTCAGTGATAAATGTTTTTAGAAGTCCTTCCCTAACCCCCTCCTATAATCAGCTTTTATCTCTGCTGATGTTTTTCTCTTGTGTGTATATTTGATATTTTAGGTGTCAGAGTTAGGAAGAGGTGTTGCTGAGATTTCCAACATGTTAACAATATCTAGGATACATACTGCACTCATGGCTATCTCTAATATGAGAAAGTGAGTTTATTACGAAAATGGTCGACTTTAATTTGAATATACACTAAGTTGAAAAGTGCCATTGAAGTATCTTTATCAGATTATAGATCAACTTGTTTCTTTTTGTTTTTGTGATAGGAGATAAATTATATCATAATTTTTTATCATTCATTGATTATGATTTTGCTTATATTTTTGAGAACCTTGGAAGGCAGGCTTGTTTTATTTTAAAGCAGTTTATTTAATACAAGGCAATGAAAACGAAAAGTTCAAAAAAGATAAAAAACATTGTGTCTAAAATAAAAAAGCTTTTATTTCGGTCAATTGTTGATTTAAAATAAATAAACAAAGCGGTTTCACTTCTGGACTGAGTGATCATAGTTATCAAAAGTACCAGGATTATAAAAGCTATCATTAAATTGTAATCATGCAATAGACATTCAATGGTATTTTCATACTTTGTGTAATATGCATGAATTCAAGTCAATAATCAGAAAATCATAGCAAAATTCAGTAACGAAGATATCCTCTTCAAAAGTCCTTAATAGTCCTAGTTCTCCTATTTTTATGGAAATAATAAAACAGTTATCAAACATGTCAAACTGATCATAATGACTGGAGTCAGATGGATCTTTAACATGTGGACACATTGTATATGCAATTTTTTCTCCTTAGTTATTAGTATGTAAAATTTAAATCATTGCCATTTTTTGGTACAGGTGGAAAGAAAGATAGCCATGATAGCAGAATGTTTAAAAGTCACTGTTTTCCCTAATTAAGGAAGCTGGCTTGTCATGTTTTGGATGTTTTGTCAGATTTTCGGAATCCTCTGGTTTTATCCATTTAAATGCCTTAAAAAAATTTGCCCGGTGACCCCCATTTTTCATTTTGAATTTCTTTAACATGTATAATAATAAGTCATTTGTAAAAGTCTTATAAATTTTTATTTATTTTATAATAGTATTTGAGAACTTTACTGGTCAATGATAAATCTATGAAAAATCAAGAGAGAACATTTTCCCGCCAAAATTCCAATGGCTAATATCTCGAAAACAAGCACATGGACCCCTATATTGTTTTTGCTATTTTGATTCCTGAACTTATTCCATATCAATACATACTTGTTTTATGAAAAGTTATTTATAATGAAACTGAGCAGCGAACATCCTTAAAGGGATTGGGATAGATTTGTTAAGTTCTTTTACAGATATTTCTTTTCAGGTATTTGTGCCTACAGATATATTTACTTTTTTTTACATATCATACTGTATATCAACCTATATATTTTCCTGTCTTTATTCTTATCCAACCAACTTTGCAGGGATTTATTTTTGTGCTTTGATGATATCATACCAGAGAAGATCCACATTTGACTTATTGTAAGGATATTATTTCTTTTATTTTTTATAGCTTGAAAGTTGTAAATTGCTTGCAAAAAATTGTTGGTTTAATCCACTATAACGATAAGCTGCTAGCTTGATAATATGACATATAAGTCTAATAATATAATGAATCACAATATTTTCACTAAGTTGATGTTGAACATGTTGAATATTCAGCAATCTAATTTAAATTAAATCTTTGTGCTCACTCATTTTTTATTCTTGATCACTGTGTGAGTGTTAATTTTATGTCTGAAGTGTAAAAAAATAGTAAAATCCTTCCATCCATTCAAAAGTAAGTTAATTTAAATCTTTGTTTATTTGTTTGACTGTTGCTTGCTTAATGATAAAATATTCAGCTTCTTTCAGCTTTACACTGCCTACAATAATGCCTTAAGGCCTAGTTAATTTATCAAGGGGAATTAGCTGTAGATTAACAATCCTGCATAATATTAAGATGCCAGATGATTGGCTTATTCATCTAGAGAGAACTAACTAAATATCTTAATTTGTTGGTATAGATAAAACCAAAAATTTGAATGTTTGACTAATTTACCAAAGGTTTGTATGCAGATTTTAACAAATTCATGAACTACAATTTACTTCAATCCACTAAAATTGATATCAACGGAAAATAATTGAATCCACAGTTAATCCTCAATAAAAAACCCAAGCCATAATTTTCGCAGGTTGAACTGCTCAATGTAAATTTTTCAACAGTTATTTAGTATGCTATTTAGCTCTTGCAAACATTTCAATATTTATGTAATGAGTGTGTCAAAATATAAAATTTCAATTTAGGTATCTATGATGAGTTTATTCACAACCACTGGATCAAAGTGGACTGTTGGAGTTTTAATTCTGCAAGGTTATCACCAACCCAGTAGTTGGCACTTCTGTGTTGACTTGAGTTATCATTAATATGTTCATAATTATAAATTAAGTGCATGTTAACAAAAAACTTTCACCTTTTGAAATACTAAGGCTTTTCTACCTCAACAATAGATTACCTTAGTGGTATTTGGTAAAATTTTAGGATTTTTTGGTCCTCAATGCTCTATAACTTCATACTTTATTTGGCCTTTTTTACATTTTTTATTCAAGCACCACTGATGAGTCTTATGTAGACAAAACGTGCGTCTGGCTTAGATATAAAAATGTCAATGCTTGTATCTATGATGAGTTTATTCATGCACTTTTGGCACCGCTGATTATTGAATTTAATGTGCCACTTTATTTAAAGGTTTATAAAATTGTGGGAAATCAATGTTCACAGTTCTAACAAAATTGGTCAAATGGTATGCCTGTCGTCATTATGTATTAATATATATTTTAGACATTTGCACATTTTGTAGATTTCAGATCTAGGAAAAGGTGTGGCAGAAATTTCCAGTATGTTAACATTGACAAGAATACATAATGCTGTGGCTGCATGTTCAAGCATGAGAAAGTGAGTCTAAATTTATTTCAGCTCACCTGTTCACAGAACCAATGGAGCTGTCTAATTTTTTTTTTATTTCATTTTTTTACCTTCATTGGTAATAGGAACATCCTGTTTGATGAAGTTATACACTATACATTCAGAAATTAACTTGTGCATTTATAAATGCAAATCCACCAGAGAAAAAATGTGAAATCTTTTGCCCACAATATGATGAAGGAAAAATCACAACAGAAATTATGAATGCAAGTTTTTATTAATGTGAACCTAATACATGTACTGTCACATTTTCACATTAATAAAAATATTACAATAATTCTTGAATTTATGGTAATCATGTTATATTCTGCGTGTACCGGGGAGGCAGTTTAAAAGACTTTGGAACAGATACTAGTGGGAAAGTTTCTTTACCATTTATGATATTCAAATTATAAAATCAGTGAATGATTTGTTTGCACTGTGTGCTTGAATACCACCTTTTGGCTCTATTATAGGATCATATGTTGTTATTATTTATTTAAGTTAAATGTTCTATGAAGAAATTTAATGTTTAATTTAATCAAACTTAAGTATAATATTAAATATTTTTTGAAACTTTACAAAAACTGAGGACAATAGTTCTTTAACAACAGCTCTGTGTAAAATCCCTTATTTCCAAAACAGATTGTTTTTGTTCAGAGACGAGATATTTCATCATGACAGTTAAGGGGGCTTGCGGGTCTAAATCAATTTTTATGCCCCACCTAGGATAGTAGAGGGGCATTATGTTTTCTGGTCTGTGCCTCTGTTCGTTCGTCCGTCTGTGCGTCCGTCCGTCTGTCCCGCTTCAGGTTAAAGTTTTTGGTCAAGGTAGTTTTTGATGAAGTTGAAGTCCAATCAACTTGAAACTTAGTATACATGTGCCCTTTGATATGATTTTCTAATTTAAATGCCAAATTAGAGTTTTGACCCCAATTTTATGGTTCACTGAACATAGAAAATGATAGTGCAAATTTCAGGTTAAAGTTTTTGGTCAAGGTAGTTTTTGATGGTTTACTCACTTTTAATTCTACCAATTATCTATTAGTAAAGAAAACAAAAAACACAAAAGGGTTAATGAGCATACAATCGTATAGGCTGTTCCAACTTAAGTATATTATAGATTTTAAGTGTTTTCTATATATTCAGGTTGTTTTTTTGGATTAAAAAATTATTTAAAAAAATCAATTTTTTTTTCTCAATAATTTAATATAAATTCATTCAATTCATCCAACATGCATAGATGTACACAACAAATAACAAAAACAATGATATTCAGTAACAAAAGTGTCTTTATAGTTCATTAGTTTCTGAATAATATACATTAATACAAGATCTTTTATTGCAAACTTAGTTTAATAACTTTATCAATTTTATAAACGCATTGCATAAGGAAATATGTAAAATGAGGAGAAATACAATCTGTTATATATACTTAGTACATCAACAGTCACATTTTATTGAATAATTTACAAAGTCACAATTTACAATGTTTCACTTCATTCACCTCATTGTTCAGTTCAAATGGAGAAGATGGGATGCTGTGTCAGAGTAATCTACCACGTTGATGAGTCTTGTAGGTATCGGTCTTTCAGTAGTTGCAGTCTGGTGTCTACTAGTGTTAATCTGTATCGTCGGCTTTTTGTTTGGCGGGCTACTCATGCTGCATACTGGATAATGTTGCATTCTCTTAGTGCATGTGTCTTCCTTCAGTACTTTAATGATCTCGTAGATGTTTGGCTGGGCATGTTTCAGTCTCTTCTTAATTTTGTTGTGCCATCCTTCCAGGTGATGTGTGGTACGGGTCCACACTGTTCGTGCTGCGTTGTAGGTTGCTGTCTCATAGTCAGTAAAAACTCTTTCTGGTTGAAATTCTAACTGGCATTGTTAGTAATCATGATTATTAATTGAAAGATATTTTTTTTATTTTTTTTAAGAAAAGGCTACCTTGGAAGGAGATTACTGTTCAAATTGTGTCATATGTATAGCTTTGATACTGCAAAGTTGCATTTATATTCTAGTTGTTGTAGAATTGATTGGATAATTTTTTTTATTAAATTATCACAACAGTGTATCTTTAAAAAAAATAATTAAAAAAAGTTAAATAAAATCAATGATATTCAAATGAGATTTATTCTAATATATCTTTAGTTTCATTCTTTTACTTTTTACTTTTTTTCTCAGAATGTACCAATAGTTAAAACTTTTTGTTGATAGATTGGAATAATAATTCGTTTTTAGTGCACATTTTTCCTTTTTTTTATAAATAAAAATACATTTTCCTGTCAAAGTAACATAAAATATAGAAAAGTTTTGCACATTTTTCTTGATTTGATAGCAGAATATAATATTCTTTTAAAAATGTACAGGTAAAATAAAAGGTAAAAAATATTACTATAATTCAGAAATAAACTATAATTGTTAAAACAACAATTCCCTCTATGTTTACATATACATGTAATTAAAAGTAGGCAAACCAGGTTTTTGATAAAGTAGAAGTCCAATCAACTTGAAACTTAGTGTATATGTTCCCTTTGATAATATCATTCTAATTTTAAAGCCAAATTAGAGAATTTGTTCCAATTTCACAGTCCACTAAACATAGAAAATGATAGAGTGAGTGGGGCATCCGTGTACTGTGGACACATTCTTGTTTTCTTCTAATATAGGATATTGCTTTATTTTTCTATAAATGAACTTATCTTATACTTAAAATTAAAAAAAAATAAAAAAATGGGGTCACCATTCATTTACGCTCACAAAATGGTCACCAATGTGATAAAAAAGATATTTTAATTTTAATGCCAAAAAAATGCATTTTTGGACCAAAGAGAGATAATATGGAGCTTTTCATTGATATAAACATTTTAAAAGTCATCATGGGGCAAACAGAATCGATTTTATTGGTTGATTTTCGTACCATATCATTAAGTAATAACTAATATACTAGTGTAATAAATAAAAGTTTGTAATAAAAAAAACAAAGGTTTAATTTTTTGCTGAAATTATTTTTCCTGCTAGCCTCTTTAAAAGATAAGTAAGCTTCTGTTTATACAAACTAAGTCACTTTTATTTTCAGATTATTAATATTATCTAAAGACTACAGTTTAAAGAGAGAATCTTTTGGTAATCGACTGTACAATTATCCTCTACATGTACAGACACTGGCCAGATTGGAGGTAATTATTCCGTGGATGGTCAGCTATGGTATAATTTGGTACATGTAGTACATATATATTTTTTGCCATGGCCAGAAAAAAAACCCTTGTTTCTTTGATGTAAATGGAAACATAGAAAAACATATATTTATATACATGTATCAACAAAGAAGAAAGCACAAAAACAAAAGAGTCATCATAATACATTATATTTGGATGGAGAGTTGTCCTATTGACACTCACACCAAATCTTCCTATATCTATTAAAAAAAAACATCTATGCAATTTGTCCCACTTTAAATCTTGTAAAGAATATAGAAGTCTGCATGAAGGGGACCATATATTTTTCCTATTAGATTTTTTGGAAATTAAATTAGTGAAGTAAAGAAAGATTTTAAACATTCAATATTTTTGCATCATTACTTTTATGCTATTATTAAAACAATAGTCATCTTTTCCTCCAATAGTATTGGTTTGAAGAAGTTGACTGATGTGTACATTTTATAATTAACAGACTGAAGTGAGAGCTGCCACCTTATTTGTTTTCCAAGCTGTGTTACTGTTAAGTAAACAAGAGAGTGGTAAAGCTACTGAAGATGAATTACACTTACTAAGATTACTCACTCCTCTTATCAAGTTATACACAGGTAAACAGGTAAGTTTCAGGTAAACCTAACACTTACTTAGATTACTCACTCCTCTTATCAAGTTATACACAGGTAAACATGTAAGTTACAGGTAAACCTAACACTTACTTAGATTACTCACTCCTCTTATCAAGTTATACACAGGTAAACAGGTAAGTTTCAGGTAAACCTAACATATTGTTTGGCTTTCCAGACTTGTTGTGTACTTAAAGGTCTATGCTCATTATCTTTGTGTGTCCACATATGTATCGCCAAAATTTACTGCATGTTTTCGTATGTTTTTTTTAGTATATGTAGGTGCATCTAAGATACTCCCACTAGTCATATTTCTTGTTTTGAGTTTACTTTGGTATTTTATGCCCCATTTTTCGGCATTATGTTTTCTGGTCTGTGCATTCATTCATTCCTCTGTCCTGCTTCATGTTAAAGTTTTTGGTCGAGGTAGTTTTTGGTAAAGATTGCATGAAATGCAACCAAAACCTTATTGGACTGACTTGATATCTAAATGTTCCAAGGCTTATTATGATTCTAACTTTTTACTGATAGGGCATCTGTGTACTATGGACACATTTTTGTTGAAAGTTTTATAATCGAGTGACAAAAAATAGTGTTGTATTGGGAAAGATCTGTCTGCTTTAAACTAAAATAAAAGTAATTTATCCTGCACTTATTTTAGCCTACCTCGCCAAAAGGGATATTTTTTCTATTTATTTGTTTTGAGCATCACTGATAAGTCTTTTGAAGACATAACACTCATCTGGCAAACACAATTTTAATCTTGGTATCTATGATGAGTTAATTGTACCAGACTAACACATTGAGCCAGATATCTAATAAGCTAGTTCACAAAGTGGCAGTTAGAAAACTTATGTCACTCTTCCTTGACACATTATTTTGACTAGGGTCCAAGCATTCTCAAACTTCTAAATGATGCATGCTTAGGGAAAAAGTAGCAAATACCAATTTTCAAATGGACAAATCCCTGAAAATTGATGTATTATTTGATTTTTTATAGCAAACAATTTCACTTTTTTTAGTAGAACAACTTGCCATTTAAATGTACTAACTATATCTATACCAGAATAAAAGTCTGTTATATTTACCACAAATATCAACTGTTGATTAATACATGTGATCCTCACATCCAAACAATCTGAATTTTCTTCTGATTGAATGTTTTTAATTATTTTTAATTTATTATTAATTTCAGGCTATGTTAGTAAGTTCAGAAGGTTTGGAAAGTTTTGGAGGTCAAGGTTATATAGAGGAGACTGGGTTACCTAATTTTCTTCGAGACGCTCAGGTAAGAATTTGGTTGATTTTTTTTCTATAAGAATCTTATCTTGTGCTCATCTTAAAACAGAATGTTCAACAGATTTAAAATGAAAAATATCAATACTGAATTAATAAACTGGTAAATAACTTGGGAAAAAAACACCCTTTTAAATTCTTTTTTTATGCTGAGATGAAAAAAATGCTTTGTCAGGCTAAAATCTTTAACTGTCTATTTATTTACCATGGAAACTAATATTTCTTTTTATTCATCCAGGTATTAACTATATGGGAAGGAACAACAAATATTCTGTCTTTAGATGTGTTAATATGTATCAGTAAATCAAATGGACAAGCATTGCTATCTTTAAAAAAAGATGTGACAACAAACTATCCAGTACGCCTTCAGAGTTATCAAAAGAAGCAGAGAAGTTACAAATGGCTTTGAAATCAGTATTGCAGTTTATTACAACAAATCAGGGAAATTTGGATGTTTTGAGTTTTGCTGCAAGAGATTTGTCTTATAGTTTGTCTAGAATATACATGGGTAAGTATAAATTTAATCTGATTTGTCCTAATATATATCACAAGCGACTGAAAATGACTAATTTATATGCATGACTAAATGATATTTTATTTCATTGAAGTTATTTTTTATACCACATCTTTTTATTTGAATATTGTTCATGTATCCAATTTTTTCTTAAGTAAGTGATCAAATTCCAATTTTAATTTTACTTATTAAAGAGGGGATTTTATATTTATAAGGAGAGGCTACTACAACTATTTAGAGGGTAACATTCTTGGATTGACAGATTTGAAAATGTATGTAAGGATGAAAATGTCTGACAATTGTTTCACAATTGACCATTTCTACATTTGTTTCAGGAACATTAATGATTGAACATACAGCAAGCTGCGGATTGTCACCAGTTGATATTTATGCATGTAAAAGGTAATAGTAATAGAGAATTAATCATTTATTGTACAAACATCAGATATTTTATATAAATATGGTAGGTACCTGTGTTTAATTTAAAAAAGTGACATAAAATTCTTGAGATATGCTTCATTTTGAGGCCTTCTCTTACATTAAAATTAAAAGTATCTTTAGATAACTCAAATATATGGACATAAGTTGTAATGTTTTGAATGGAAAAATGCAAAAAAAATATTTATTACTCTTTTTCCAGATGGTGTGAACAGCAACTATCTTTAGTTTCTAACCAGGACCAATACAGTCAACAAAGCTCAGATATGGACAAAGAACTTGTTTATGGATGAAATTCATTTTCCAGAAATCTGTTTATATATCTGTGATATCTATCGAACACATACAAATGACTTATTTTGTTGAGCATGATTTGAGTTGAAACTTGTTATTTTCCGATTGATATTAATGAAAACATATAATAATTGACTGTGATCAGGTTGAAACCTTTACCAGTAACGATTGGTCCTCCATGAAAATGTATTATTAATTTTTGTATAATGTTATAAAAAATTAAAAATTAGAACAGTATTATTAAAAATATGTCGCTGATGATGCGGAAATCATTACTGAAGATGTAGACTATGACAATTCACTTATGACTACTGTTGATTTTAATTAAAAATGAATTTTATTCCAATTGATGTGTGCTTTGAACAGTATTCAGCCAGCTGGTTTAAATTATCTTTATCTTTATGTGGGTTAAAAAAAATTAAAACAACACCGAAAATAAGTTCATGCATCCGACACGCTTTTTCGAATTGTGATCGGGAACCCTCAAAGCAGTAAAATTGAAAGCCTAGAATGTATCAGTGTTGAAACAGTTGACGAGTTTTATGACAAAAAATAACTAAAAAAAAAACCAAATTCATACAAGGTCAACTTTGCCTGAAGAAGTTTATCACTTTGTTTCTTCATAAATTATAAATTTATAAATGGGCAATTGAATTTAATTAATGCACATCTGGTGCAGAAAAATTGGTATCATTCATTTTATAAAGAAAGGTTTGTTAATAAATTGCTTCTCTCAAGTAACCTTTCATTTTCTGATGCTTTGATAAGTCGCACATTAATCATTTGAAGTTTAGATAGCAATGACACCTATTATCCTATTAGATCAAGGGTTTTTATACTGCAACACATATGGGGGGGGGGGGGGGGAAATTCCCTTCTGTTATTAAAGAAGAGGGACGAAAGATACTAGAGGGACAGTCAAACTCATAAATCGAAAATAAACTGACAATGCCCTGGCTAAAAATGAAAAAGACAAACAGACAAACAATAGTACAAATGACACAACATAGAAAACCAAAGAATAAAACTCCACCAAAAACTAGGGGTGAATTCAGGTTCCTCTTTTATAACAAATCCGTTAAATAGTCTTATTCAGTAGGTCACATTCATGAAAGGGAAGGGGATTGTAGTTACAAAGTAAGGAAAATATCCAATATCATTTGTGAAACGGTTATTCCATAAAGGTCAACCAACTCGTGATGGCGTCCGTAAAATATAGGAAGGAATGATTTCAACTTCACCATTTGGAACTCTTGGTTTAATAGCTCACTTGTCAGCAACAACCCTCTATCAAGAAAATAATGATAGGAAATGCAATATGATATCGTATCCATTGGGAGATATTTACCCCGTATGCAGGTGTTGCTACTTAGAAATGGAAAGTTCACAATTGGAAAGCTAAAATCATATTTTTTGTCGTAAAGTTTTGTTTTCAACCGACCCTCATTGGCAATTTCTAGCTGTATGTCAAGATATGAGGCCGACTTAACTGAATATATTGTACCCTTTATCCAATTGGTATGATATATTATTCAGTGTTGGGGTTAATTAATTCTCCGGTTACAAAATATGTTGCATATTACTTATAGAATTAACTTTGGAGGAGCATAACAAATATCAGTCTGTGAAAAAGCGAATGCAGAAAATTATTCCTTTTATGGACTGGCGATATCGTCTAATATGACATTGTATATATGCAGACGCTCCAGGTGTTTTGGTCAATGAAAAATATATTCCAGGATTATATAATGCGTGTAATGTTTTTTTCCCTGACAACAATAAATTACTAGAGCGTTAAATAGATAAAACCCTACTTTTTCAGGCCGTTTTGATGGAGAAAATCAACTACATCAGTTCAACAAGAATCAAGATAAGATTTTATTAAGAAGATACCAACTTGAAAATATATTATTCAAATACAAACAACAATTTATTCACAAACTATATTCAATAGTTAGATGAAAGTAAACGTGTTTAATTTAATTTGCTGTGTTTGTCTTATGTACATGAATAAACAAATACTACAAATTCCAATATAGATGTGATACTTAAACATATACTAGCAGGATTTTGACATTTACCATTAAACAAAAACAAAATGATCTGGGATTCTGTAAGCTTAATATATATCTATCTGCATAGTTTGATGAAAATCCAAGTTGATTTGAAAAAGTTATTGAAACAATTAAAGATGCCCATCTGAATTAAAATAATAATTTTTATTTTTACCTATTGTAAAATCAAATTCTAACATTTCACAGCAATACATCAAACTACCAAATAAGCTTGAATTTTGTAAGATCAATATTCAATATAGTTAGATAGTCTGATTTACACCAGTCAAAACTAAATGTGAAGGCCAAGACTAGTTGAGATAGGTCGAGACAGCTCGAGCCTTGGTCAAGACTCTTACACCAAAATCATCAGGTTCTTAATCAGACTAATTAAGTAAAGTCTAGACCTAGTCGAGTACACTTAAGTTCAGTTAAGTACAGTCGAGATAATGTCGAGACTAGTCGAGTGAAATGTGTGCTCTATTTAACTGGCCGAGCACAAAACATTGGTCAATCCAGACTCTGAGCAGTTTGTAGTGTTATGTAAAAGTAAAGATAAATAATCACCTAGTTCATTTGTATGATTTTAGTTTAAAGCAACTATATGCACATGATTTATTTGTTTTACACAGTTTGATTTGAAGAAAGACCGACATAGTTCGTTGCAATATTACTAACACAATTATTTATTAATATTCCTGTAATTGTTATAAAATACACTAAATACTAGCAACATAATTAGAAACCTAATCTTGATTTTTATCCAATTTTTAGAAATTTACCTGTGACGTTACTATTTGTGGCGTTGATTCATTCGTGTAACAGACACACACTTTATAATTATATTAACAAGGTGATTTTGTGCACTGGCCTAGATTTATTAAGTATTCGTTGTTATTCTGTTTGTTACATGTCAGAATGTACTATGATATTGTTTATTTAACATTGTCATAAAGCGCGGAGGTTTAGCTAGCCACAAAACGAGGTTCGCCCAACCATTTTGTTTTCTTAAAATGTCCTGTACCAAGTCAGGAATATGACAGTGGTTACCTAATGGTTCGTTTCTATGACTGTTGCATGATTGTTTTTTTTGTTTTTTGTTTAACTTACGTTGTTTTCCTCTTGCAGTTGATATGTTTCCCTCGATATTAGATTGTAAACCGGATTTGTTTTCTCTCAATCGATTGGTGACTTTTGAACATTGGTAAACTACCGTTGCCTTTAGTTGTCTATTTATAAGTCAGTTATACAAAAAGGAAATATAATTATAAGTGTACCATTGTTGAAATATTACATAAAAATTACGACACTTTTCAAAATTGCAAGCAAGAACCGAGGACCAAAACTGGTTGCACCGACCTTGTAAGCGTCTCATGTTATGTGTATTATTAATAATCGTCTATCATACAAATATTTATTTAACATATGCCGTAAACAGGCAGAACATGTCTAAAATAGTATAGCTTAGGATCCGTTTTGTAAATTTCCATTTAAAGGGACCTATTAAATATCTAATAAGGCATTTATCAGAATACATACAAATACTCTAGGTCTGCCATTTATACACATAACTACATATTTTTACATAACATTTTTACAGTTATGTAAGGGCACGACAGAACTACATACGACAAATAACTTCTATTAAATGTACCAAGTAAAATACGTAGATAAATATAGGAAGATGTGTTTTGAGTGTCAATATGACAACTCTCAGTCCTAGTTACAATTTATAAAAGTAAACCATTATAGGTCAATTTATTGTCACTGATGAGTCATTTGTAAACGTTTGCATAGCAATGTTAACATCGAACGATTGTCCAAGGATTGAAAATTATTACAGGGCTAATGAAATCTCAGTATTGAAACTCAGTTATGTTATCCGTAAATAGTGGACATATAGTCAATATGTGTATGTTATTCTCAACTTTTACAATATAAACATTTTCTAAGTGCTCGATTTAAATAAAATAGTTCAGTCTCAATCCAGTATGGATTACCGCTTATTCTAATCCTATAGATTGATTTCCAAAATCTAAAATCTCTTAGATCCAAATATTTATCGAAACAAATTAGAGTTTTGAGGATGAATAAGAATTAAGTTTCAATACGTTGTTTTTCTCTTGCAGTTGATATGTTTCCCTCGATATTAGATTGTAAACCGGATTTGTTTTCTCTCAATCGATTGATGACTTTTGAACAGCGGTAAACTACCGTTGCCTTTAGTTGTCTATTTATAAGTCAGTTATACAAAAAGGAAATATAAATATAAGTGTACCGTTGTTGAAATATTACATAATACTTACGACACTTTTCAAAATTGCAAGCAAGAACCGAGGAGCAAAACTGGTTGCACCGACCTTGTAAGCGTCTCACGTTATGTGTATTATTAATAATCGTCTATCATACAAATATTTATTCAACATATGCCGTAAAGATACCATTAAACAGACAGAACATGTCTAAAATAGTATAGCTTAGGATCCGTTTTTTTATTACCATTTAAAGGGACCTATTAAATATATAATAAGGCATTTATCAGAATACATACAAATACTCTAGGTCAGCCATTTATACACATAACTACATATTTTTGCATAACATTTTTACAGTTATGTAAGGGCACGACAGAACTACATACGACAAATAACTTCTATAAAATGTACCAAGAAAAATACGTATATAGAAATAGGAAGATGTGTTTTGAGTGTCAATATGACAATTCTCAATCCAAGTTACAATTTACAAAAAATAAAATGTATAAAAGTAAACCATTATAGGTCAATGTATTGTCACTGATGAGTCATTTGTAAATGTTTGCATAGCAATGTTAACATCGAACGATTGTCCAAGGATTGAAAAATATTACAGGGTTAATGAAATCTCAGTATAGAAACTCAGTTCTGTTATCCGCAAATAGTGGACATATAGTCTATATGTGTATGTTATTCTCAACTTTTACAATATAAACATTTTCTAAGTGTTCGATTTAAATAAAATAGTTCAGTCTCAATCCAGAATGGATTACCTTATTCTAATCCTATAGATTGATTTCCAAAATCTAAAATCTCTTAGATCCAAATATTTATCGAAACAAATTAGAGTTTTGAGGATGAATAAGAATTAAGTTTGGCTTGATCTTATTGTTATATTTTTTTTACAGAGAAGATACCGTTTTTTTAAAGTTACATGCTTGTATGCTCAGCTTTTCAAAAATACAGTATATGCTTGAAAACCATGTTTTCACTTTATTATTCCTTACTACCTATGTAAGATCACTTTTTGTTTTGTTTACACTCACATATATTTCAAACATTTGATATGTTACTTTTCAGATGTTTCTTTTGATAACACTTTTTCTAAAATATATTGATCAGTTTTCTTGCATGCAGCTGATTTTACAGAAAAACATACCCAGACTTCACATCCACAGGTTAAAATTGTCTTTAAAATGTGGTCGTATAAAAAAAGTAAATTTGAAACACTAGGGATAGAAGATGGCACACTTTGTTGTAATTTAAAAATTCTTTCATAGCCTTTTGGTACAATTCACTCTTACATTAAACTAATGTCCAACTCGGTATAAGTGTGATGCCCAAATATTCATAATTATAAGTAAAACTTATATATCTCGTATATGTGAAAAGGGAGATTTACATGTCTCCAAATTTGATTAATAGTATTATAAGTATAAATAGGACTTTCTCATTCCAGGTAAAGATAACCTTAGTTGTATTTGTCATTACTTTTTGGAACTTGAGGTCATTTATGCTCTTCAACTTTGTACTTGTTTGATGTTCTAACATTTTTTATCTGAGCGTCACTGATGAGTGTTATGTCGATGAAACGCGAGTCTGGCGTACTAAATGATAAGCCTGGAACCTTTGATAAATATCGGTTCTGTTCTATCTGAAGACCACTTATACAATTACAGTGTTTACATTTGCAATGAAAGAATCAAATAAAACGCAATCTACTTCCAAAATTAAATAATTACTAACAAAAATAACAAACTACAAGGTATATCAAAAAAGGGGAAGTCCATACAATGTAAAAGAAAACAACCAAACGCCCGATTAACTGACGACAGGAATGGAAAATCTACTATCCTATTCCCGACTTGCTGAAGGACTTGTCTGATACTACACTAATCACACATCAATTTACTATTAACTATTCCAGTCACTATCATGTTGTCACATAATCATCGATGTACAGGTAACTAAATTATTTATAGGACACACGCAGTATATAGTATACTGATACAAACATAAATTTAAAAGACAAAGTTTTTTTTTCTGAAATGAGTTTTAACACAACTTTTGATTTGTCAACCCTGTATACCACCATTCTCCATGTGAAAATATAATTACAAAAATACTTTGAACAACAAAGTTATTTTATATTTCTTCCTGTGTGTTGTTTAATATTCTGACGCCAAACACGCCACTCTACACTAGCGTCAATGTGAACTGTGCCATTCAGTCACAGGACTTCAAATATTTCAATCCTTTATATATATATATAAATAAGCAATGAATGTGGTTGTTTTATTTGATAGATGCTTTTTTTGCTTCTTTGTTAAATATTTGTTTGTGTTTGTTCTAATTGTGACATATTGATCACTGCTGTGTACCCCTATATTGACAATTTTACCTATTACATTGTATTATGTCTGTTTTGTTCACGCATCGTTGTAAATATGATGCACTTTGAAACAACTGTCATGCAAGTGAGAGCTTTATCGCTATAACACCAGGTGCAATCAACAATTCTCTATATTTGAAAATGTCTGTTCCAAGTCAGGAATATTACAGTGTTGTTGTCCATTCGTTAGATATGTTTAGTCAAGAGGTAGATTGTTCTAGTCGTTTATCATGCGTTGTAAAAATGGCCTCAAAAGGAATATTGTGTGACGTCAAGGCTTCGATAATCTCCAGCTATACTTGCGGAAATTTTGATGTGATTTGCTAAAATACTCTGTACTCTCCACAACATCTGGTCAAAAACAAAATTACAAGGGTATATCATACTATTCTGCCTTGGAGTACTCCAATTGTAACATTTTACCTTTCAAACGGCCTCTTTTCACTTGTACTTTTATACGTTTGTTTAAAAAGTCAGTTATTCTTTTATCATTGGATTTTGTCATTCGGTAAGGGACTTTCCGTTTTGAATTTTCCTCTGAGTTCAGTATTTTTGTGATTTTACTTTTTATCCAATATGGATCCACGGATGCTTTATCCACACAGTATAATTTATATAAAACGAGGCCCATTATTGAAAGCTTTTGTACAGTCTAGGTAAATTGTTTACTTGGATATACGACCATATATCATTATTTATAAACACTAACCAGTCGTCCATGACGTCCAGCAACTGTTTAATACAATATCTGTAAGGGCAAGATACCGTCTTAAAATCGGTATTAAACTATCTGAATCTAAATGATTAGTCAATATAATCGTCTCTACATTTTACATAGTATTGGTCAGTTTTACACCAATACTATGTAAAATGTAGAGACGATTATATTGACTAATCATTTAGATTCAGATAGTTAAATACCGATTTAAGTATCAGCATCCAGCTTATTATCTTTATTTCTTAGACATGTTAAACGAGATAATACTGTAGCATCAATCCATTTATTATTTTTTTTGTAGACTTGTTTAACAGTTTTGCTGTAAAAGTTTATCATTATCTTCAATGATATTCTGGATAATAACCTTAATAACATTACAAAATTGGGTTCTTCATTTCAAATTTCAAGGCTCATAGATCTTGACCTATTGAACGTTTTACATGTTTTACCCAAATATCAGATTAACTCTAAATGTTTTTTTGTTTGTTAGATCTAAGCCAAAAACTGCATTTACTCCCTATACTTCATGGCGGCCATGTGTGTTGATGGATCAAAACTAGAGAAACAATTCATAAACAAGATACCAGAAGGAACATTCAGTTAGAATTTGAAGTAGTTGGTCCATTAATTGCAGAGGAGAAGATTGTTATAATAGGTAACGACGACGACGACAACAGACGCCTAGTGATATAATAAGTTTATTTTTGTCAGGTTAGCTAACGCAATAGGTGTAATGTAGGAAGAATTCACCCAACATCATTGTTTTGTACATCACATACTCACAGAGTTGTGTATATCAATATTGGTTTGCTTGTTCGACTTTAAAGGGTAATTGTCACATTTGTAAGTATACACTATATCCTCTATATGATATAGGACGAAAATATATGAACTGAAATAAGTCTGCATTTGTTTTAATAGAACAAAGTAAGTTCAATTTGCTAGTTGGTGATTATAATTTAGTACGCCAGACGCGCGTTTCGTCTACATAAGACTCATCAGTGACGCTCATATCAAAATAGTTATAAACCAAACAAATACAAAGTTTGAAGAGCATTGGGGATATTTCAATAAATCGTTGTCAAAGCCTATCCCAGCACCCCAACTCCATAGATCATAAGGTGTTTCGAACATCTATTTAGACCAATTAGAATTAACTAATTGATCACGGCCATGTCCATCGTCAGGAGCCCAAGCCATTGCATAGTGACACTTATTATAAAAATACTGTACTTTTTATTAGGGGCTCGACACCTCATGATCTGTCTGACTTATATTTAGAGCCACCCAATGTGAGCTCAACAAAGGCACGTAGCTAAGAGAATCACCCAATGTGAACTCAAAAATGGCACGTCGTTTTAATAGAAATGCTAAAAAGCAAAAATTCCGATTCTACAATAAAAAAGAACGGAATAAATACAATATGCAGCAAAGAACTGCACATGCGAAAAAGCATGTAATTAATCTATCAAAACGCAGATTATCAAATCAGGAATATATCCTGTTGGCGAAAGGCTTGAAATTTATACCAACGCCATCAAGCAAAAATGCAAAAATGTCTATACTAAAAGACTACAATGAATTTGCTAGAAAATTACGATGTCGGTATATGTTCAGTCAAGAAAAAACTGACCTTCATCCATTTCGTAGCAATACAGGATATAAACCTGCCTCTACGTGCCATACGTTGGAAAATTATATAGAGTTAACCAAGCTTGAATTGTCTTTTCTACCAATAGAAAGAAATGTAAAAAACAATCTTACTAAGGGCGAAAGAATAGCGCTACGCAATTTGAAAAATGATGAAACAATAGTAATAAAAAAGGCAGATAAAAACTCAAATTGTGTTATTTTAGACAAGCTAGACTATATAACAGAAGTCACAAGACAACTAAATACTCAACATTACTGCCAATTAGATTCATTTAACATGGCAGAACTGAAAATCCAAGTCATTGAGTATGTTAAATCATTATACGATCAAGGCATAATCGACAAAATATCATTTAGATTTTTAACAAATGGTCAAAAATTAAGAGATGCACGATTAGGGAGAATTTATATTCTTCCAAAAATTCACCGCCTTGAAATAGAGACGTTTAAACAAATACAACATGATGGATTAAATGAATTAAATATAATTCCACCTGGCAGACCAATTATATCACAGTGTGGTTCTGTAACTGAACTTATAGGTCATTACGTTGACTATTTTCTTATACCAATAGTTCAAAATCAGTCCACATATATAAAAGATACTACATCGTTCATTAATATCATTGAGAAATTAAAACCTATGGCAAACAGCCTGTTAGTTTCGTATGATATAACACAGATGTTTACAAATCTACCTCCAGAAGCATTATTGCGTGCGGTTGAACGCGCCTATGACAGTTTTGACAAATCGAACTTCAAGGTCAATGCTCCGCCAGTCAATGTATTAATACATTTGTTGAGAATCATTTTAGAAAACAATGTATTTGAATTTGATGGGAAAATTTACAAACAAGTAATAGGTACGGCAATTGGTGCAGTTCCTTCACCGGAAATCTGTGACATACTTATGTTTGAAATAATGAATGAAATTATTTCTGCATTTCAATATAAAGACAAAATATTCTATCATGGCAGATATAGAGACGATGGATTCATAATATATGATGGAACATCAGATGAAATTATAGATTTTTTTCGTCTAGCAAATGATTATAACCCCTTATTAAAGTTCACCTATGAAATCAAAAACGATAAAATGTCGTTCTTGGATGTTGATGTAATTAAAGGTCAAAGATTTACAACATATGGCATTCTTGACCTCGAAATACATTTTAAAGAAACAAATTCTTATCTGTTTCTGCACAGAAATAGCTGTCACTCACAGCATGTATTCAGAGGATTTATTAAAGGTGAAGCAATACGGCAAATTAGAAATACAAGTGACCATAACAAATTAATAAACATTCTAACTAATTTCAAAGTGAAATTATTAGATAGGGGTTATGATAACGTTGAAATAGATGATAATATTACTGATGCTTTATCAATTGACCGTACTGATTTATTACAACAAAACAAATCTAAAGAGAAGCAAAGTATTCCGTTAGTTTTAATAACTAAATATAATCCATATATACGTAAAATAAAGAAACGTATAATGAAACACTGGCATTTATTACAGTTCGACGAAGACTGTGTACAAATGTTCAATACAGCACCAATAGTTGCGTATAGCAAACATAAAAGTATTGGAGATATGCTTAGTAGATCAAAGTTAAAGACTTTAACATTAAATTGACGGTTGGACCCCTGATGATGGTAGATCTGTCATAATAACTCGATATATAGAAGAAGAATAAAAATATAAATATATCAATATAAATATGAATAATTTTCATATTTGATTATATTCAAATAATGCATCTTAAAATGACCATCCCAAGCTTAACTACTGAAACACGAAATTGATATTTGTGTCGGGTCCTATCAGCAATATGGGATGCGTGGTTGCATGGGTGTTTTATTATAACAAAAAATTCCAAAAAAGTTGTGCCAAATACGGCTAAGGTTATCTATGCCTGGGATAAGCAAATCCTTAGTTTTAGAAAAATTCAAAGGTTAGTAAACAGGAAATTTATAAAAATGATCGCATGATTGATATTCATGTCAAAACCGAAGTGCTCACTACTTGGCTAGTGATACCATCGGGAACGAAACGTTCACCAGCAGAGGCAACGACCCAGTGGTTTAAATAGTTATCAAAGGTACCAGGATTATAATTTAGTACGTCAGACGCGCGTTTCGTCTACATAAGACTCATCAGTGACGCTCATATCAAAATACAAATTTGGAAGAGCATTGGGGATCTAAATTTCCAAAAAGTTGTGCCAAATACGGCTTGTCACCATCTTACGGTGTTTATATATCTCAACTTGTACGATTCGCTCGTGTATGTAACAATGTTTTAGATTTTAACGAGAGAAATTTATGTATTACTGAAAAATTATTACACCAGGGTTTTCGATATCACAAACTAGTCAAAACATTTACTAAATTTTATCATCGGTATAAAGACATCATTCGTAAATATAGCTCAACATGCAGACTTTTTATACGTTCAGGTATTTCACATCCAATTTTTTATGGAAATATTCTTTATAAAGCACAAAGGTGTCAGTATTCACCTCATAAACTTACAAAACCTTTGAATAGACTTATTAAGAAGGGGTATAATTACGATACTGTTGTCAAGTCATTAAAGATTGCATATTTTGGCGTTAATATTGAGTCACTGATAAGGTCTTTGCGTCGGAACTAAACACATTTATTCTAAAAACAGTTGTTGGCATGACACGGGTTATGTTCTTCTCATATATGTTATGATGGTATGATACTAAACCCCTTACGGGAAGGATTGTGCCTGATGTTCATATGATGAAATCATAATCTTTCAGTCAGTTTAATTGAAGTCTGGAGCTGGCATGTCAGTTAACTGCTAGTAGTCTGTTGTTATTTATGTATTATTGTCATTTTGTTTATTTTCTTTGGTTACATCTTCTGACATCAGACTCGGACTTCTCTTGAACTGAATTTTAATGTGCGTATTGTTATGCTTTTACTTTTCTACACTGGTTAGAGGTATAGGGGGAGGGTTGAGATCTCACAAACATGTTTAACCCCGCCGCATTTTTGCGCCTGTCCCAAGTCAGGAGCCTCTGGCCTTTGTTAGTCTTGTATTATTTAAATTTTAGTTTCTTGTGTACAATTTGGAAATTAGTATGGCGTTCATTATCACTGAACTAGTATATATTTGTTTAGGGGCTAGCTAAAGAACGCCTCCGTGTGCGGGAATTTCTCGCTACATTGAAGACCTGTTGGTGACCTTCTGCTGTTGTGTTTTTTTTTATTTTGGTCGGGTTGTTGTCTCTTTGACACATTCCCCATTTCCATTCTCAATTTTATTAGGTAATCTATGCCTGAGATAAGAAAATCCTTAGTTTTCGAAAAATTCAAAGTTTTGTAAACAGGAAGGTTTTATTTTTATCTGAGGTAGCTGCATCCTTAGTTTCAATTTTTCGAAAATCACACATGTGTTACACACATGTCAGGAAAGTCTCGATATGTATTTTGAACAAGAGTGCACACGCTGAAATGTCTCGCCTTCTTTGCTAATCATTGAATATATGTTGATAGACCTAAATATAAAGCTTTATTACAACTGTCTAACAAACTCCACATTAACCAAGAAAACAAAACATTGATCAACGAACCATGAAAACGAGGTCAAGGTCAGATGAACCATGCCAGACAGACATGTACAGCTAACAATTCTTCAATTCAACAAATATAGTTGACTTATTGCTTATAGATTAAGAAAAACAATCTAACTAAAAAACAAATACTTAACACTTAGCAAAGGACCGTGAAAATGAGGTCAAGGTCAAATAAAACCTGCGTAACAGACATATAGATCATAAAATATTTCCATAAACAAAATACAGTTGACCTAATGCATAAAGTATTAGAAAATTAGACCAAAACTCAAAAACTTAACTTTGACCACTGAACCGTGAAAATGAGGTCAAGGTCAGATGACACCTGTCAGCTAGACATGTACACCTTACAATCATTCCATACATCAAATATAGTAGACCTATTGCATATAGTATAAGAAAAACAGACCAAAACACAAAAACTTAACTTTAACCACTGAACCATGAAAATGAGGTCAAGGTCAGATGACACCTGCCAGTTGGACATGTACACCTAACAGTTCTTCCATACACCGAATATACTAGACCTATTGCTTATAGTATCTGAGATATGGACTTGACCACCAAAACTTAACCTTGTTCACTGATCCATAAAATGAGGTCGAGGTCAAGTGAAAACTGTCTGACGGGCATGGGGACCTTGCAAGGTACGCACATACCAATTATAGTTATCCAGTTACTTATAATTAGCGAGAATTTATCATTACAAAAAATCTTCACTTTTTTTCAAGTAGTTACTGAACCATGAAAATTAGGTCAAGGACATTGGACATGTTACTGACGGACAGTTCGTAACATGAGGCATCTATATACAAAGTATGAAGCATCTAGGTCTTCTACCTTCTAAAATATAAAGCCTTTACGAAGTTAGCTAACGCCGCCGCCGCCGGATCACTATCCCTATGTCGAGCTTTCTGCAACAAAAGTTGCAGGCTCGACAACAAATTACATCAAAGACGATTATTAAACAAACGTTTTGATCGGAAACAAACGTTATAAAATAAAAATAAACCAATCTTTCGGATATGAGTTTATTAAAAGAATATATCTGAATGAACAACTACAACATTATTAATGATCTACAGTATAATTCTTGCATGTCTAGGTATAAGAAATTAACTGGTTTAAGAAGTCTGTCGTTTATTCTATGTGTTAGAAAAATTCCCCAAAAGTTATCTTTTAAGAAATAAGATATATTGTAGCATTCCAATTTTTCAAAGATCAAAAAAAGAGGAATTTTCAATTCAATTATTCTGAAGGACCTACTCGAAATGGTTAAAAATCCATAAACAATTATTTTTACCTGGTTGCATTGATTGCTTATTTAAAAATATAGTCAACAAAAGTGAAGTACAGAGCTGAATTTTTTTTACTTTTTTTCTAGTGGAAAATATATATCTACAGTCGTATTTTTCTTATTTTCTTCTCCTTACGGTATGTGAGAAAATGGCTAATGGCGTACATTTTGTGACAATTATCAAAAAAAAAAGAAGAAAAAACACAACATAATAATCATTTCATCAAGAAAAAATGTGTTAGTTCATCTCCTGAATAATAATCAAACTTTTCTAAGATATCCCGCTATTGATATAATATACAAAACATATATTTGATAAGTCTAGATCTACAAATGATTTATAAGCACTAATTCATTTATTTACATTATTACCGTACTGCTATTATTTATGGCTAAAATAACATTCTATAAAATTTTGAATTCTTAAAATACACGTTATGACATTAAAATGTCTTTTTCTTATTTAGGTAGAACTGTGACAGTAAATGACTTAAGTATTTTTTTGTTGGTTTATTCTATACATACAGGAAATTATTTTTTTCTATTTTTACGGTTTTTGTAACACAAATGTAATACTTCAAGAAAACAGTTTTTACATAATTTGCATGTTTTGAAGTAAAGGATGCAATTTCATTACATAGAATATCTACATTATAAGCACGCACACCTCAACAAAAATCAACATGAAAACACAATATTAAAATCAACTCGGTATCAGCAGTAGTTATATCAGTTAAATGATTGGTTATATATAGATATAGCATGCAAACTATGATAAAAGTGTATAAAGACTTACTACAAACGTTGCCAAACTTTTAGATTAAACCAGTCATGAACAATAAAGAAAACTATTTTGTTTTTACTTATTTTGTATTGGAGCAGACATTTGAGTTCACAGTTACGTTATATATTTTTGCATCAAATTTATTTTATATGATCAGCTGATTACTTTATTCCCCGAGCTCCAACACATGATTTTCAAGTAAACATAATCAATAAAGTGAACACAGTCATGTAAATCATATTGACTTACTCTTTATGTACATGTATCATATGTTTAAATGCATAAAATTCCCAAAAAGTTTAAGATATACAAGATTTTGTCAAATTACAATTTTGAAAGATTCCAAAAACAAGAATTTTTAATTCAGATTTTTTGAAGTACCTACTCAAAATGGAACAAAATCCTTAAAGGTGTAATACCCCCATTGATTTCCCCCTACTAGTCTTTGATAAATTTGCACTTTTTAAAAAAATTTGCAGAATTTATCTTTGTTTCAAATAAAGAAATACTTGGCACATGAGTAAAGTTTTATCCTTTCCAGTACTATAGAAAAAAATTCACATAACATTGCATTGCATATAAGAGAATAACCATCATTGGAATTTAACCAATAAAATTTCTCCCCTTATTTTATATGTGTACAAGGTTTAGTCACCATGTAACCTCAAGATTACAAAATTTTCTATAGAAATCCAAAATAAAAAATAATGGTGTTTTGAAATACCCAAGATAATATGTTTATGACACAGAAATGTTTTACTGCAATAAAATATAGGATTAATTACAAACAACTGTCAAATTCAAGGGAATATATTTTTCGACCTACTTTGATTGCTTATTTAAAAAATAGCCAAAAAAAGTTTCTATATTTAAGTACTTAGCTGAATTAGTTTTACAATTTTCTAGTGAAAAAATATATATCTACAGTCTTTTTTTTTCTTTTTTTTTCATTACAGTATACGAGAGAATGGCTCAATGAGTGCATGTTGTGACCATTATCAATAAAAAAAACATTGCAAGAGTTCCGCGGAACCCAGTGTCTCGCCTACTTTTGCTGTAACTCCCAGCCCTAACAAAAATGAAGAAAACAATGAATAAAAATATTCCTCTTGATGCTATCTTTTGATGGTTAGAAATTTCTGTCCAAGAAATGATGTTTTTTTCCTGTTTTTATAGTTTTTGTAACACACATCTAATACTTCAAGCAAACAGTTTTTACATAATTTGCATGTTTTGCAGCAAAGGATACAGTTTCTCTACATATAAAATCTACATTTCAAATTGTACCCACATTAACAAAAATCAACATTAAAACAAAATATCAAAATCAATTCGGTATCAACAGTAGCTAGATCAGTCAAATTATTGGTCATATATTGATATGACATGCAAAAAATAATAAAAGTGATATACTAGTACTTGTAAAAGTATAAATGACTATCTACAGGATACAGATCCTATAAAAAGTATAAATGACTATCTACAGAATACAGATCCTATAAAAAGTATAAATGACTATCTACAGGATACAGATCCTATAAAAAGTATAAATGACTATCTTCCGAATACAGATCCTATAAAAAGTATAAATTACTATCTACAGATTATGCCAAATAAACTTACAAATTAGACAAGTCATGAAAAATAAAAATAATAAATTTTTACTTATTTTGTATGGGAGCTGACCTTTGAATTCACAGTGTATTTATTATGCATTAACTTCAATTGTGATGATCGGCTGATTACGTAAAGTCACCGAGCTCATAAACATGATATCCAAGTTAACAACGTCAATAAAGTACACACATGTAAATCACATTGACCTTCTTTTTTATGTAAATGTATAAATTGTTTATAATATATCAACAAAAAATGTGGAGTAAATATTCATGAGCCATTCAAGCTCAACAAGTCATTAAACACAAAGAACATCTAAAAATAAAAATAGACACTTGTCACATGCATGTCTTATCAATTTGTCAAGAAATTTATAACAATGAGTCACAATAAGCATATTTTTACAAATTTATGTAATGTTCTTCCTTCTAGATATTTGCAAAAACTAGGTCTATACCTAGGATTACATTTTAGACTTACGATTACAGGTGACAAAAACAAGGGGTCATCTTATAATACAAAAACAAAACAACAATACAGATACAAAATATTAAAAGGTGTCTTCTGTGAAAAAAAATATGTAAGCAAAACGTTAAAACTACATGCGTCCGAAGAGCTTTGCTGGTTCTACAACCAGGACCGCACACAGCCGAATATTTGAACATAAGGATTTATAAGGACAATTTCTCCTCATCTGCTACACTTTTGCATTTTTTATCCCTAACAATCAATTGAATAGATTTGCGTATTAGCTTTGTTTTGAAATGATGAACATCTCAGAGAGATCACGGGCTGTTCCGGGGGTTGTAACATCCTATTTCTTGCCGATCAATGCTTTAGAATAGGGACATATAGTTGGACCCCTCCCCCTTTTATCTTGGGTTGGAATCCCCTTTTGAAAATGACTCTACCCCTGCATCGTCAATGCACTCTATATTAAAATTCCATCACAACGGTTCAAGTCTCGAAACAGGGGTTAAAGCTCATGATTCGAGAACACCAGTCTCACCCATGTACACAGGAGAAGAAAAACCCGTCAATTCAAATGATCCCCAAGGTCTTTATTATTCAATTTGCATAAAAGAAACACAACCTGGAACTAGTTTGTCATTTTATCTTTGTTGCTGTTGCAAAAATAGATAGAAAGGTTTTAACTATTTGAGTACACCTATTCTAACATTTCAAGTCTGTCGAACAGTCTAAAATATATATCCGGAATAAGGAAGTGTGTTGATTTTTTTTCTATTAAAACCAAAAATGTAGACAAATCAAAAGTGTTTGTCCTTTTTAGGAAAAATCCTCTTTAAATGCAATGAGAAGGACTCAATAAGTCAAATAATAATGATAATAGAAATCATCATAATAATTAATGTCCTTTGATTTAGTGAGACTGTTTACTCCTTGGTTTTGATTGTTATTGTCTTCTGTAAATATTTTACAAAGCTATTTAAGACACATACTAATAATTCTTTAGAAAGAAACAATCATATCTTAATGTTATACAATATAGAATAGAATAGAAAAGAATATATGTAATGTAAAATTTGGGCACAAGGAGGGCATATATCATACACACAATATTATTATAAACCATAACATATGCAATAAACAGACAATAGATATGTAACATGAGTAATGATAATAACAAAAATAATAAAATGAAACAATATACTACAAAAAATACACAAACAAAATAGTAGTTCATACAAACTATCAGGAAATTACTCAATGAGAGATAACAGAAATAAATATGTAAATATACATGAGAAAGCATTTTACATTATGTTTTAGAAATTGAAAGGCTCCAGAAAAAGTTTGTTTGCTCAACTAGCGCTATGCAAACCTATCATGTCAACAATGGACAATATTCAGCATAGTGGACTAGAATAGACAAACAAAAACAATCTTGTTGATCTTGAGTTATTGGTGTTTTTTCTGTTGTCAATTTCTATCATCTTTAGTGTTTGTTCCAAGAAAAATAGTTATCTTTCATTAACCAAAATTGTTCAAAATCAAAATCATCATTGTTAATTTATCTTAAATTTCAATAAACAATTTTAGATAAAGAAAATGAAAAAAAATACGTCTTTTACACTTTAAATATCTATACAAACAAAAAGAGGTTTACAGTATTAGTATTTAATTATTTTCTTTCATTACTATCCATTACTATACTCTATCATTCAGTAATGTGATAGAATGCTTTCTGCGGTGTCGTGTATTACTTTTAAAGCAAAGACAATTGCTTTCGAAAAAAACCGTATATTTTAATATGACACCAGTTACTGCCCTAAGTATACCAGAGAACATTGCCATTGACACTAGCTGTGTACACTTGATAATTATTTCAACAATTGGTAATTGTGATTGGCATACGTTTCCCATGTAAATCGTGAATGATGGCATACTGATGACTATTTCTACTTCTGTGTAATTAATTAGGCTTATTTGGAGCATTATCTTTGTTTAAGATTTTATAATAATCTCAGTTTTTTAGAATTGTCACTTAATAACATAGCATATCTTTTTTAAATTGTATACTAACTGTTACATTATATATGGCTCACTGAAGTCGACATTATCAAATATCAAACTGAAAAACAAAAAGATAATGGGAACACATCAGTCAGACATCAAACTGAACAACAATTCAAAAGTAATGTAAAAATTACTAGCAGTAAGGTTCGATAACTTAGTAACACGTTATCAAATGGTTTCTAGCATTAATTTAGGAAAGTACAAATAATTAAATTTTATATTTGGAGTTAATCAATTTTAAACACATAGAGAATATTTTATAATTTAGCGGATTTTCTAGTATATAATCCACGATTCATTAGAGCACATACCATTGTGCATCTTGTTGGGAATTTAAAATTAACAAAAAGATACAGGTGTAAGTCTACAGGGTTGTTAATTAGTTAACCATTGACTCCTTAACATATCTTAGCTTCAAGTAGGAAATATACAGACAAAATTGCAATATGAGCATTTGTCAAAACACGAAATAACGAAAATAGCAATGTGGAATTAATAATTGTGACATCAATGTTGACTTGCACTTGTTCCTAAAAGTAATTCTTCTATTTTCAAATGACCATTCATATGTGCCACATAAAGAGGTTTCTGACCTTTGTCGTCGCATTTGTTGACATCAGCTGAATGATTCAACAGTTCCTTAACAACATCAACATGTCCATTCTGACTTGCTATATACAGAGGTGATTCACCATTCTTGTAACACGTATTGACATCAGCTGAATGTTGTAATAGTTCTTTAACAACATCAACATCCCCATTCTCACTTGCTGTATACAGAGGTGATGCACCATTATTGTTACATTTATTGACATCAGCTGAATGTTGTATCAGTTCTTTAACAACATCAACATGTCCATTCTCACTTGCTATATACAGAGGTGATTCACCATTCTTGTCACACTTATTGACAGCAGCTGAATGCTGTATCAGTTCTTTAACAACATCAACATATCCATTCTGACTTGCTATATACAGAGGTGATGCATCATAATTGTTACACTTATTGACATCAGCTGAATGTTGTAACAGTTCTTTCACAACATCAACATGTTCATTCGCACTTGCTTTACACAGAGGTAATTCACCATTCTTGTCACACTTATTGACAGCAGCTGAATGTTGTATCAGTTCTTTAACAACATCAACATATCCATTCTGACTTGCTATATACAGAGGTGATGCATCATAATTGTTACACTTATTGACATCAGCTGAATGTTGTATCAGTTCTTTCACAACATCAACATGTCCATACTTACTTGCTATATACAGAGGTAATTCACCATTCTTGTAACACGTATTGACATCAGCTGAATGTTGTAATAGTTCTTTAACAACATCAACATCCCCATTCTCACTTGCTGTATACAGAGGTGATGCACCATTATTGTTACATTTATTGACATCAGCTGAATGTTGTATCAGTTCTTTAACAACATCAACATGTCCATTCTCACTTGCTATATACAGAGGTGATTCACCATTCTTGTCACACTTATTGACAGCAGCTGAATGCTGTATCAGTTCTTTAACAACATCAACATATCCATTCTGACTTGCTATATACAGAGGTGATGCATCATAATTGTTACACTTATTGACATCAGCTGAATGTTGTATCAGTTCTTTTACAACATCAACATGTCCATTCTCACTTGCTATATACATAGGTGATTCACCATTCTTGTCACACTTATTGACAGCAGCTGAATGCTGTATCAGTTCTGTAACAACGTCAACATGTCCATTCTGACTTGCTATATACAGAGGTGATGTATCCTCATTGTCACACTTATTGACATCAGCTGAATGTTGTATCAGTTCTTTAACAACATCAACATGTCCATTATGACTTGCTATAGACAGAGGTGATACATCCTCATTGGTACACTTATTGACATCAGCTGAATGTTGTATCAGTTCTTTAACAACGTCAACATGTCCTTTCTGACTTGAAATATACAGAGGTGATACATCCTCATTGGTACACTTATTGACATCAGCTGAATGTTGTATCAGTTCTTTAACAACATCAACATGTCCAGTCTGACTTGCTATCCACAGAGGTGATGCATCATTATTGTTACATTTATTGACATCAGCTGAATGTTGTAACAGTTCTTTAACAACGTCAACATGTCCTTCCTGACTTGCTATATACAGAGGTGATACATCCTCATTTTTACACTTATTTACATCAGCTGAATGTTGTATCAGTTCTTTAACAACATCAACATGTCCATTATGACTTGCTATATATAGAGGTGATACATCATTATTGTTACATTTATTGACATCAGCTGAATGTTGTAACAGTTCTTTAACAACATCGACATGTCCATTCTGACTTGCTATATATAGAGGTGATGCATCATTATTGTTACATTTATTTACATCAGCTGAATGTTGTAACAGTTCTTTAACAACATCAACATGTCCAGTCTGACTTGCTATCCACAGAGGTGATGCATCATTATTGTTACATTTATTGACATCAGCTGAATGTTGTAACAGTTCTTTAACAACATCAACATGTCCATTATAACATGCTTGCCACAGAGATGATACTCCATTATTTATACATTTATTGACGTCAGCTGAATGTTGTAACAGTTCTTTAACAACATCATTATGTCCTTCTTGACTTGCCCATAATAAAGGAAACCAACCGTCATCTCTACAATAGTTAATGTCACTACTCATATTTATCAACCATTTGACAAGCTCAATAGTACCAATGTAGCAACTTCCTGCAAGTGCTATATCTTTACTGTGAACATCTCGAGTAGAAACAAGTTCTTGTTGCGTCGATGGATCAAGTTGCTTTAAATGTGTAACGAGGTTTTCTGTAAATTTAGTAGAACTCAAGTTTCTGTTTTGACACACATTGTAAACGAATCCTCTCTTCCAATCTTCCAACAATCTTTCTATATATCTATTTACACATTTATCAGGTACTCTTATAATAAACTCTTTTTCTGTGCTCATGTTATCTGGTATCTGCCAAAGAAATCTCTCGCGTATCAAATCAGGATGAGCGTGATCAATAAAAATCGGTATCATCTTCTCCCCAAAGTAATTGGCAAGAAAATCAAACAATTTATCATGGATGATTTTGTATTTGTTATCCTCCTTGACCACATATGTACCTTCAAGTGTTTCAAGGGATTCCTTTAAACTTTCGATGGATGTTCCCGCATTCAGTTTACATTTGTTTAGTAAATCTTTTATGACTGCTCCTATCTTTTTATCTGTTATAGAAAAGTTGTCTTCTGTCAACGTGTTGTTAAACATAACACAAAGCATCAAGCTACAATATTTCATTTTACAACCAGTATCGCCTTCTTTATACATTCTTTCAACTTCATCTTTAAAAAACCCAAAAGGATTTTTAAAAAAAGTACTTATGTTTAAATTTGTCCGGATGTTCTGTTTACGATACAAACTACATAAAAGCGGGAAAAAATCATATTCTTCAGACAATTTAATTGCTTCATCAGAGTTGTCCTTAAAGTACATTTCAGCTAAAGCTAATTTTTCGGCATCTCTAAGTTTGAATTTCCCTGAACTTAAATCGATGTTACACATTTCAAAAATAGAGAGATTGCGAAAAACTTCATCTTTATAAACTTCCAATCTACATGTAGAAATTATTTTACAACATTTGTCTTTAAGAAGAGATGTAATGTGATCAAGATATTGCTTCCAGTCATTGTAAATTTGTTTATTAAGAGTATACCGGCCACAGACATCATCATAGACAAATACTGTTTTCCTATTAGGTTTAAAGAAAAGTTTAATATCTTCAGGTTTGATACCTGGGACTACAGTATAGCCATGTGTCATCATTTTGAGGGCAATGTGTTTAGAAAGAAAACTTTTTCCAGTGCCTGAGTTTCCTATCAGGGTAACGGAACTTTCTTCCAGGACTTTTTGCATTGCATGTTTCTCTGCTTCAGTACTAACAAACTGTTCATCATCTTCCATCCACTGTTTCAAAAGTTTTTCGAACTGCTCTGCAAGAATAAAAAAATCAACAAATAAAATTCGTAAACCATTTTTTTTCGCGAACGATTTATTTTCGCGACTTTCGCAATAGAAAAATAACGCGAATATTAATCTTCGCAGATATGTAAAACTTGTATCTTTCTTTATTAAACGATATCCAGATATGTGACAATCGCGATATAAAATAGCCGCGAAATATACTACAAAGGTTAACATGCGAAAAATAGTAGCCGCGAAAATAAGTTGGTTTACAGTATTGAATTGAGGTTTAATTCTTCATTCCAGTTGAATAACACTAATAATGCCACACACGGTTGAATGCGATTTGCTAATTTCAAAGCACCATTTTTTTTAGTGTCCCTATAAAATGTATTTAAACAGAGAAAATCATTAAAGATCCGTCTAAATTTCATTTAATTGATTATTTCTACAACACTGACCGTAATGTTAGTGATTTGTTTTCGTTACATAATCAAGAATTCCGTGAAAAGTACTGCCGAGATTTACAAAAAAGGACCATTGAAAAAGCAACAACTGTCCATTTCCACATAAAAATTAGTTAGTTTTATAAAAAAAAACCGACCCAAACATTTACAACTAAAGGGAAGATTTTTACTTTCCCTATTGTTCTTTTGGCACCACCGTACGGTGTTTATATACATCAACTCATAGCTATGTCTGTGTCTTTAGTTGTGTTTTGGATTTTAAAGAGCGTAATCTATGTATTATTACTTTTACATTATTAAGTCATGGATTTCGTAACCACAAGTTACTTATAAATTTACTAAATGCTTTAATAGATACATAGATTCAGTTTGCATGATTTGCTGTGCCTGTAGAAACGCAATAGGACATTTTATATTTGGTGTACTGGTGTTGTGAACCGAACCCGAAAACTTGAATACAACCCGAGTACACTCATCGATCCTATCAATAACCTCATTCAAAAGGTTACCCATCCAACAGTGGAATTATATATTGTTTGGGGTGTAATATTTATGTTAGCATTTGGTAATAAAAACCTTACAAAAGTTAATAAGTAAACACATATTTACTTTCAACATGTTCAAGGTACTACAATCTGTCGATACCTATATTTTGGCATTGCACAAGTTCATTCTTTTATTTGACTGTTCATGTCGTCTGTAGAATAAGTTTAATAGATGTTGAACTAGTGCAGATAGATATTTTAGTCTAGCTGTCAGCAACAGTTATTGCTAGCTATCTAAGAACTGTAATTTGTGTATTAGAGATGTATAGATATCCTGTCACGCCAGGTCTGTGTTTTTGCTAGTTATTTCTACTTTGTACCAATCTGATGAGTTACACTCTTTTTAACCGATTTATGGATTGCTATTATGTTTGCTGTACAACCTCTCTCCGAATTTAGTTGGAGGGTTGCACACATACAAACATTTTTTACCTGGCAACATTCTGTATGTGCCATCCCCAAGTCAGAAGTATTTTGATCAGTGGTTATTATTGGTTTATGTCTATCATATTTGTTTTTCATAAATAGTTGTGTTATCAATTAGGATGTTTCACAACTGATTTATATTTCGCGGTCTTTTATAGCCGACTATATGGTATGGGATTTTCTCATTGTTGGAGACCATACGGTTTCCTATGTTTACTTACATCCGCATCATTCGAATTTTAGTGGTTAGTTGTCTCCATGGCAAGCATACTACATCTTCGTATTTTCATATAGCTTACCGATTGTGGTTGTTTTCATATATGAAATTAAATATGATATGAGCATTTCCATGTTGTACTTATTTTGAGATAATCTATACAAAATGTTTCTTTTTTTTAAACAATTATTTGCAAAATTCCAGCGAAACCACGACTAATTTGCCAAATCAGGGGGTATAACCCTTGAAGAAAATAACTCTAGAATGTATTTATCATCATTGCTGTACCGTATATGATACTTTTCCCTAGTTCTGTAGTTATCAAAATCAGAAATTCACACTAAATGGACTATGTTTGTTCATAATTTACGTTCTACAACTTATAACATTTTATTTAGAAAATCATGAAATTATCGATGTAACCCTAAATTTACAAATGTGGTAACCACTTTGTTAATATAATACAGTATTATATCGTTAAACTAGTGATTATGGACAGAATTAGGGAAATTTCGAGGAAATTCTAAATTTCCAATATGTATTTAAAACACTTAAACTCTGTATGAAATGCAAAATCATATGTCAAAAGACCAAAAAAAAAGATAAAAAAATACAAAATACAAATTGTTCTCATGTTGAAATTCGAAAAACAAATCCAAATAACTGTTTCTTTCCATTTTATAAAAAGAAAATGCACAGCCGAAAATGTCTACGACAGGGCTAAAAAGTAAGCTTAAGATATTGGCTTAACAATAAAATTGCTTTTAGCTTGAGTTATGCTTATATAGATATAGGAAGATGTGGTGTGAGTGCCAATGAGACAACTCTCCATCCAAATAACAATTTAAAAAGTAAACCATTATAGGTTAAAGTACGGCCTTCAACACGGAGCCTTGTCCATAAAAGTTGAAAAATACTAAACTAAGCACCTTTTTCTTGATTTGTCACGCCACTAGGAGAAACACTTCAACTGGGACGAATTACTGCCTGAATCAACGATCACAGAATGAGTGAATATCAGAAAGGATATACAGGAAGACACAAAGTACCCCGACATCACTTTGATCTAGGTTCAGACACAAACAAAAACAACGTTATATATGTAATTCATCACTTATGTTTACATTGTACCACATATCAAATTTATTCGCTCATTGTGTGTTTGTGTGTATCACTTCATTTTTGATTGAGTTAAGTCATACCAATTGATATGTAATAGTATATCTTTCTATGTTGAGATGTTATACTACTGTTTTAGAAACAGGAGAAGGCTAGGTATAATTAAAACCTTTAATCCCGCTGCAAATGTTTGCACCTGTCCTAAGTCAGGAATTATATGTGAGGTAGTTGTCGTCTGTTTGTGTGATTCATAAGTGATTCTCGTTTCTCGTATTTTATATAGATTAGACCGTTGGTTTTCCCGTTTGAATGGTTTAACATAAGACATTGTTGGGCCCTTGTATAGCTCCACTTGCAGACCGTACCTTGAACAATAATGATTTAGTTTTGTAAATTGTAACTTGGTTTGAAAGTTGTCTCATTCTCTTCCACATCTTCCTATATCTATACACGGACTCTTGTATAAAAGCCTACGGCGCATGCAAGTACATAGTCACAAACGGAAAAAGTTTCCTAAGAATAACAGAGTAGCACCTCTAAAACAACTGATAATGACCAGTATAAATTAATGGCTGTCGTTATTGAAAGCAGACTTTTAGCACACATTAGGGACACTTTGTATATAACCCGTGCAGTTTTATGGAGTGACAGCCAGATAATGTTCACCTGGTTAAGTGTAATGAAAACTTTAAAACCATTCATTTCGTTCTGCGTAAAAGAAATTACTGAGCTTACAGAAGAGTTAGCTTGGGTATACTGTCCAAGTGAATCAAACCCTGCTGACTTACTGTAAAGAGGGATACGTGTAGATAGATTCCACGACAACCAAACCATTACAAACTGTAGAACACGATCAATACAAAAAGGTATGTTACACGCAATCGAAATACAAAACGCATCGATAACGTGGATAAAATCCTCACTGAAAAAGCATAATTCAGAAATCATTCAAGAGAGGAATTAATACAACCGTATCAAACAACTCAAATGCACCTCTTGAAGAATATACAAAATTCTCGATTGACGCACAGGATTATCGAGGACCGTAACAGTACTCTGCCAAACCTATTAGATATCTTCGATACAACACGTTATCAAGAGCAATATACATAAACGTGTGATCTGCAATAAAGTTGTAAGTCGACTGTATTCGGCTCCGGATCATCCTCCTTTACCTCCTTTACCCAAAGACCGACTTACAGAAGTACCCTCGTTTACAGTAACCGAAATAAATTTTACTGGTGCCTTGAATGTCAAAACCACTCATAGACACACCAGTAAAATTTATATTTGCCTATTTGCCTATTTACTTTCGCTAACACTCGTTTTCTGCTCTTTGGTCGAGTTATTGTCTCTGACACATTCCCCATTTCCATTCTCAATTTTATTAGACAAAGTCGTATATATTCTATATGTATGATCTCAACTTTCATGCAAAACCTTTCACATTTTGATTTTTTTTGGTCATTGGCGAAGGTCGTACAGTGACGTATAGAAGTTTTAAACACCTAGTAAATTTGGTTTTTGATTTAACTCTGTCCATTGGCAAACATGATGGTTATGCAAAAGGATCGTAATACTATTAATCGTATGTATTTTTCTTTTTATCTCAACAGTTTTTATTTTACTCAAATCAGTTTACATTAAATCTAAAATATTGATAACCGATAACAGCATATTTTTTCCCAGTAACAACAGTTCACAACAATGTCAGTTTTAAGAAAACAAATAAAAGATAATAAGTCAATAACAGTTAATTAACAGCATATATATCTTCAAAAAAACTAAACAAAAGTTTAAAAGAAATAAACCCCAAAACAGATCAACAGAGACGGTCTTGTCAAAACAAATTTCTGCGTCAATGATCTTGAATATTTGCCAGTTTTAACTAAAATATAAAGGCACAGAACCAGGACCATTTTTCTAAACACCAGCACATCGTCGGGACAATTTCGTTTGGCGAAATTGCACGAGTTATACAATAAAAAAATCGTTTTTATATTTCATGCATGGTACTAAGGACGTAGCAGATAAAAAATAAGCAACATAACGGTTGTTTTACTGCCGTCCTGATACAATGTAAAAAAAAACACCAGCACAAAATCAGGACCAGCCAGCACCAGTCAGGATAGAATCACTAGCACAAAACGTTATATCGCAGGACAACCTAACCCACCGTTGGAACGTGGGCCATAAATGTATTCGGAATTATTGCAATAACAGGACGTAGAAATATTTATGACGTTGGTGTATCGTAACTGTAATTCACACTTAAGCGATCAGGACAAAGGTGGGAAGACAGTTTTAAGACAAAAATAAGGGACGAAAAATGGAAAAAATATGCATTTACTGGCTTTTAAATGTACTATATATTTATCTTCTTGAAAAATGTAAACTTTATTAATGAATGAATGTGTCAGTTGTCAAGAAATATATACTATAGAGCATAATTGTTTTAAAAGAAGAGTGAGAACACATTTTTTTAGAACATTTTCTAATTGGTGGTATTTAATTTTTGGAGTAGGAATGTTTTTGAATAAAGACAAGTCATTTTGGGTGTATTGAACTATAATAAAAAAAAGAAATAGTAGTACACCGCTGTTCGAAATTCATAAATCGATAGAGAAAAACAAATCCGTTTTACAAACTAAAACTGAGGAAAATTGGTACAGGGCATTTTAAGATAAAAATAAAAATAACTTTGTTTTGAATTATTGTATTCTGCAGGCAAAGTAATGCATTAATTATGTAAAGAACACATCCTTGGATTTCAAATGTTTGGCTTTGAATTTTCCTGATGAAAGGGAATAAAAAACGCGCTTCGGACGCGTGTTACTATTAAAAGTGTTGTTTTCAATTTTGTACATCACTTGGGTGATACCTCTGCCTATGGACTGATATTCCACCGAGGGTTTCATAAGCTCTGTAGTCAGTACTTCATTACTTTGATACAAACATGATTTATAACAACGAATGTTAAGATGGTTCAATATTAAGCATTCAATATTTTCAACTGTTTTTGTAGCATTCATTTTTAACATTCAACATTTGATTTTAATATTCAACCTCCAAAAAAAAAATTATACTTTTTTCACTTTTTTCAACATTTAACTTTCGTACTAAACATTCAACATTTGTTTTCAACATACGTTTCAACATCTTGAAAGTGCATTTGTTTACAATAATATTCTTATGTTTGCTTTTAATTTACTGATTACAAAATCAATATTAATACCAATAATCACAATATTAAAAGAGGGACGAAAGATACCGGAGGGACAGTCAAACTCATAAATCGAAATGAAACTGACAACGCAAATGTTAAAAGTGAAAAGGACACACTGACAAACAATAGTACACACGACATAACATAGAAAACTAAAGAATAAACAACACGAACCCCACCAGAAACTAGGGGTGATCGCAGGTGCTCCGGAAGGGTTAGCAGATCCTGCTCCACATGTGACACCCGTCGTCTTGCTTATGAGATATCGTCTAATTCGGTAGGTCACATTTATGAAAGGGAAGGGGATTGTAAATACAACGGAAGGAACATATCCGATATTATTTGTGAAACGGTTATTCCATAACGGTCAACCAACTCGTGATGGCGTCCGTAAAATTACGAAGAGATAATTTCAACTTCACCATTTGGAACTCTTGGTTTAATAGCTTCCTTGTGAGCAACAACCCTCAAAAAAGTCATGATATGAAATGCAAGCAAGAGAATATCGTATCAATTGGGAGATATATACACTGTATGCAGGTGCTGCTGGGATGTTGCTACTTAGAAATGGAAAGTTCACAATTGGAAAGCTGAAAGAATCTCTTTTGTAGTAAAATTTTGTTTTCAATCAACCCTCTATGTCAATTTCTAGATGTAAGTTAAGATATAAGGCCGACTTTACTGTATCTATTGTATCCTTTATCTCTAGTTAAATGGAATAGATGTGTTCGATATAGTCACCAAATTTTGAATTATTTAGTGAGAGAACATCATCTATATAGCGGAAAGTAGAGTTAAAAGATATTGCTAACTTCTTATCTTTCTTCCTAAGAAGTTCCTGTATGAAATAAGACTCATAATAATAAGAAAAAAAGTCGTCAAGAAGAGGGGCACAATTCTTTCCCATTGGAATGCCGGTAGTCCTCCGAACGTAACAAATATGTTGTCAATCAAGAAATCAAGCATCTTGATATCGATACTGTCACTTTCAGAGAATTTTTTGTTCGAATCAGATCGAAGTAGGATGTATCCCTTACTAAGACCAGATACTTGTATCTTCGTCGGCCATTCTTTTTTTATGAAACAAAGCAATACCAATTATTTCAATTTATCTTTTAGATTCGAAAGTGGAATACTTGTATCAAGTGAAGAAAAGTCAAATGTTTTAATACTTTTACAAGATAAAAAAGAGAGTTAAATTGTATGTACTCTAAAAGATCTTTGAAATTTTAAAGTATCAACATCTGATTTGCGCCACCTCTAGAGTAATAAAAAAATAAAGCAATAATGAAATTAAAAAAGAAATATCCGTGTTATTGAAACAAAAGTTTTTTTTTTGTTTTCTTTTTATTAAAATCGAAAAAAAAAGAAGATGTAGTACTATTGCCCATGAGACAACTCTCACAAGAGACCAAAAAGAAAAACAAATTTACAACTATATGCACCATTCGGCCTTCAACAATGAGCAAAGCCTATACCACAGCGTTAGCTATAAAATGTCCATAAATGACAATGTTAAACAGTTCAAGCGAACAAAATTAACGGCCTACTCTGTTTACAAAAAATTAACGATAAACAAATATGTTACTCATCAACAAACGACAACAACTGAATAACTCATGGGATAGTGGTGCAATAGTACAACATAAGAACGAACTATACAAATCAGTAGAACAAGACTTTAAAGAGGGACGAAAGATACCTGAGGGACAATCAAACTCATCAATCGAAAATAAACTGACAACGCCATGGCTAAAAATGAAAAAGACAAAGAAGGTTTGGGCCCATTAAAACGTTTAATCCCGCTGCAAATGTTTGCACCTGTCCTAAGTCAGGAATCTGATGTACAGTAGTTGTCGTTTGTTTATGTAATATATACGTGTTTCTCGTTTCTCGTTTTGTTTATATAGATTAGACCGTTGGTTTTCCCGTTTGAATGGTTTTACACTAGTAATTTTGGGGCCCTTTATAGCTTGTTGTTCGGTGTGAGCCAAGGCTCCGTGTTGAAGGCCGTACTTTAACCTATAATGGTTTAATTTTTAAATTGTTATTTGGATGGAGAGTTGTCTCATTGGCACTCACACCACATCTTCCTATATCTAAACAGAAAAACAAAGGTACACATGGCACAACATAGAAAACTAAAGAATAAGCAACACGAACCCCCCAAAAAACTAGGAGTTTTCAGATGAATAAAAATAGAAATACATTTAACAAAAACACTGAGTCAATATGTCTATCTGTTTGTCGCGGGCACAAGGAAATATAAGTGTTCCTGTCCACACGAGATGAAGAATCGGTGCGTAACCAATCTGATGAGATACCATGTACAGATAATTTGTCTTAGCTTTAATAACAATGATCTTACATTTGACGTTCTGTTCTAATAAATATTACATCAGCAAATGGAATTCAGCCTTCACATTTTTGAAGGTGTATATAAATTCGACAAAACCAGAGAATCTGAATGGTCTTTAAACAGAAAATAAATGGTGTGTTTTCAGATACGCGTCATAAGCATATCTTGGACAAACAATGTTTGTAATTTAATTGATTGGTGTTTAAATGAAAATGAAAACAATGCATTTATTGATTGTTTACTGAGTCATGGTGGTCTCTTACAGATAGAGTGTTTTAAATTTACAACTACAACAGAATTGAAAAAAAAAATATTTAAATATAATTATATTCGAGGTCCCATTTGGGCAATGTTTGCTCTAATGAGTTTTGTTGTTATATTGATGAATTAACCTTTCCTTTTCAAAATGGTATACACAAGAACAGATTTTAAAATAAATAAACTATAATCATTGTCATTTTCTTTCATTGGCGGTGAGCGTGGGATCATATAAGGATACTTGCACATAATATAATGTTATTTGCACATCATATACAGGTTTTTGCAATTCAGATAATTACAAGTGCATATCATATAAAGGTAAATGTACCGCATAAAATAAAAAAGGTCGTAACAAGACAGTTATGGAGTTCCGTTAATGAGTATGTTATTTTGTTTGTACTAAAGATGCCTTATTCAAGGATTAAGTGAATGTTCAAATGTTCTACATCAAACAACTTACCACGTATATTTTGAGGAATAACTTCATCATGAATATCTGAAAACAAATTTTAAAATAATAAATTGATGACATTGAATTTAGATTTCGCAGATTTTACATGGCAATATATTTAACAATTTTCTGTTATTATCTCATCTCATTTTATCGGAAATGAACATAGATAACGAATAGATCACAGCTGTTAGTCCAAACATTTATTGTAAAAGCAACGTTTTTTCATGATTGAAAAAAAATAATGGATATTTGGGAATTTACATATTTTTAACGGGGTGGAGGGTTCTAAATTTAGCAGAACCCTACAAGTATTCATATATAAGTCGTTTTTAATACACAGACAGAAAGACTTGAACGGGTTGAATTCGGCGCTAAACATAGTTAGAGTTACATCATAAACGATGTGACATGAACTTAGGTCGTGCGTTAACCGATCAAATTCCAGAAAACTGAACCGGGAATAAGTTGAGCCGACCTCATTTGTGTTACTAAGAAATACAAGGATAAACAGATCTATAATTTTCAAACTCAATGACCATTGGTTGTTATAGTATGATTTGTTTCACATATGTCCTTTCATAACTGAATTATAACCAGTATTTCAAAATAATCAAATTTTGTGGACAACAATGTCTTCTTTATAAAGTTTAAAATCAGTCTTTATCTATATATAAGTCTGAAAATTAGATAATCAGATTTTTATGCTAACAAATTGTTGTCCTTCAACAGTCAGCTCACACCTTTAATTCACCACAGCATAAATCGCGTAGCCTCCTGTCCAGCACTTGAAACCACTCGACTACATGTCCTATGTATATTTATAGATTCGCCTTCCGTGACAAGGTAACACTGCGACCATTGAAGTTACATTTTTATATAGCGGATGTGGTCGAGTGGTCTAGAAGTGTAGATGTTATTATTTGTGTATGCCCAATGTATTTCAATTTGTCAGCAATCTACCTAAACAATTTTATATACCATATGGGATAATGATTCAAATCATTATACAGTTACTAGAATATGTATTAAAGTGTTGACAGTAGCGCCTAGATAAAGGCAACAATAATACACCGTTGTTCGAAATTCATAAATCGATTGAGGAAAAAACAAATCCACGGGTCCCACACAAAAATTGAGGGACACGCATCAAATATAAAAGGAGAACTACGACACAACAGAAACATAACATTAAAATGTAACACACACAGAAACAAACTATAATCTAACATTGGATATTTTCCTGACTATCTACAGGACATTTTACATTGTTTAACGAAAATCGACCTAACTTGAAGTAACTTACCGTAACGAAAAATGAGGGAGCACTTATCTATTCATTTATTTTGGACTATCGGCTGTGAACTCCTGTTAGAAATGTCTTCCGCATAATCAAAACAAAACCAAATAAAAACATACATGCAGGTTTTGTTAAAACCATTCTGAGTTTTAGAAATATTTTATTGACTGCAAATAGTCTTATATCTGTACTTTAGTGTATTTTTGTTGGAATGGGATAGCCAATAAATATTTTTGAAAACTTATATAAGCTCAAATTAAAGGTGAAAATTCCAAGGCAAAAAAGGGGTAAAATAGATCTTTGACTGTACGCCTCTATGAATAAGCCGGTTTATAATTTGAAAAAAACATCCTCGCATCCGAGATAACTTTTTTGTCCCAAACCTCTTAAATCCAAATGAGCACGTCTTCGCCTTAAAGGATTTATTTTGAAGCTAAATATAGGAAAATGTTGAAATAAATGTTTGAATAAACAAAGCCAGCTGACTTGTAACAGTTGACTCGTAAATTATGTTTAGTAATGTATATTGTTTGGACTTTGGTTTGTTTTGATTTCATGGCCATTCTCATTTCTCAATTTGTATGATTTTATATAGTAAAGGCGTATACACGTTAGTTTTAATATATTTCTAAGACTGCCGAAATATTTCGGGCAGATGCAAGGGAAAAAGGGAGGATGAAAAAATCTAATAGACTACACAAGAGCAGGCGTGTTTATGTTAAGCATGTCATCAAAGAATTGAAAATATTTATGGTCATTGGTTCCTTGTACCGTAACCTAAGATGGCAACTGTCATGTATTGTAGAATTTTGTGCGGGGTTAGCGCAAAGACGTGTTGATATAATAAATGAAACATACTAAAGTTTCTTTCATTTCTAGCATACAGTGGCAGCTGAGAGTGAAAAAAACATTTTTTTCTCAGGGTCAAGAACAAATTATTTTTTTTCTCCAAAAACTAGAAACCAAAAAAACATTTTTTTCCAAAAAAAACCATAGCCCCCCAGAAAATCAAATGGTTTCTGCCTAACAAAGACATTAGAAAAACAATGTTCCTTTTAATGGGTAAGGGAGATAAATCAAACGCATATATTTGACATGTAAACAAATGAAACTCAACGTATGCATTCGTTAAATTCAACAACAGAAAATCAATCAGAACACTAATCTTTAACCACAACAATAAAATGCAAGGTTGCAAAAAGAGTATATAATTGTTTATTGTTGTCCTTAAACATGCTACAATATCGTTAGAAATATTTTACTGCACACAATGACTGCTCCATAACGATACGTTCGTCGAGTTTCGTCCGTTCGTAAGATGTTGAGAAACCTCTATTAGAGATTTCCAATAAAATGACATACGTACCTAACTCGACGTACGCACGTAACGGGACCGGTTGTTGCTAACCAATTAATTTTGTTAAATGCGTAACTCAAGTTTTAACTAAGTATACCTTAACTATGACACCCATTCATAATAAATTTTATCAATATAAAATATTTCTAAGATGATGAAAAACGAAAGAAATCATGATTTGTATATATCACGTGATTATTGTGATTCCCGCCTAAACTTCACTGTCATAAGACCACGTATATATACGTATCTGTACCTATCATACGATTCATAGGAGTTGTCTTTCATGGTTTTGACAATGACAATGAGTTTAGGTATACTTAAACAAAAACCTCGCCCTATAATTTGGTAAAGGTAAAGACGAAAAAGTACTTTTGAAAAATAGATAATTGATATGAATTTGTGCCCACATCGAATTATCTTTAATTAAATTATAGAAAAATATTATTTTGTTTTAAAAGTCGAGTACACCTTTTACATTCGGGTGTGCTAAACGTTAAATCTTTTAAAAACAATCAAAAGGCAACCTTCTCGCTTCGGTATTTGTTATTTAAATATTTGTATGCTAAATGTCGTCTCGGTAGTTTTTAAAATTCATAATGTGAGAAGAACTAAAATATTGGTAAAGTGAAATGACAAAATAATGGTGGGTGTGTTTGATTACAAGTTGCTAATTTACTTTTTCTATTATAGTTTTTATGTCAATAAAGTCATTCAAAGTTTAATGACAAAATATTTAAAGAGTAAAAAAAAACCAGTTGTGGTTGAATTTTACTGAAGGCATATTCCAACAACAATGCGTGTTCAAATAGCAAAACATGCATGCAGTGTATGCTCCCCTCCGTCACGCTTCAATGCAGTGGGACGAAAAACGCTGAGTTAGGCCGGTTATGTCGAGTAAAGTCATTTTATTGGAAATCTCTAATATAACATTAAAAAGACAACATTACACAATACAAAGACAATAATAACAACTACACGTTTAGACCACTGGACAGGACTACATTTCAAATAAATAAGAGAACATATAGGACAGAGAAACACACGAATAATAGCTAACAAAAGGTACCAGGTTATCTTAGAGTGGTATAATCAGACTTTTAAGGCACAAATAAGAAATACTATTTGGTTTTACTTGTATTGATTCTAAACTCCATTTGCACATAAATCTCAACGTCATAAGTAGCATGACGTTACAATACATACATAGCGGTACCGCGAACGTCTAATGAACACAGTCCTGAACATCCTGGGGGGCCGCGAATGAAAATTTAAGCAATAAATAAAGAAGAAACTTTAAAATGAAATAACTATTGTCTCTCAAATGAAATAAAACTGTAACTTTATACACTTAAACAGTCTTTATGCTTTACGGAACGGTTGAATCCAACTTTTGATTTTCTCCTTGGCATCAGTTTTTGCTTTTCTGGTTGAAGTAATAGTGTTGTCACTTGAATCACACGGACTATATGTTGATAAGAGTTCAAGTGGATATATCTTACTTATTAGTCTAGACGTCGTGCCATTTTTAGTGCGTAAAATAGCAGACCTACAAAGTCCATCTCTCCCATAAATTAACTTAACGATAATCGCTATATTCCACACTGTCCTTGGGGTATCATCATGAATCTGTACAATGTCGCCCACTTTAATGATTTGAGTGTTAATTCCGGTGTTTCTATGTTGTTCCCTAAGTGAAGTGAGGTATTCTCGTCGCCATCTGTTCCAAAAGTCGTGAATAATGCGTTTTTGAACACTAGATTGTCTATTTGCTGAGTAATGTGTTAAGTTTTGTACGTTCTCCTCACTGCTGATATTTAGTGTTCCTGAATACGGTAAAGTTTTAACCCGTCTTCCATAGAGAAGATGAGACGGTGTAAGCGGTTCATCATCGGTAAGGTCCGTTGATACGTGGGTTAACGGACGATCATTTTATATAGCCTCTATCTCGATCACAATTGTCTCTAGCACTCTAAAAGTAACTAGTGCTCGTCCTAACACTTTCTTTATGCAATTCTTGGTCAAGCCGATCAATCGTTCCCACCAACCACCATACCATGGTGCACGCTTCGGAATAAATTTCCACTGAGTTCCATATATGTTGAGTTGTTCCTGAATAGTAGTAGATTTTGTAAGCATTTCAAATTCCTTCGCTTCTGCGGTATATGTTGTACAATTGTCAGACATCATGATTTTTGGTAACGATTTGCGGCTGGTGAATCTCCTAAACGCTAGAATGAATGTTTGTTCTGTAAGGTCTTCAACGATTTCCAAATGTACAGCTCTAGTGTTAGCGCAGGTGAATAGACAAATATATGCTTTACTAATACTGTTGCTTTTTGTTCTCACATTCAATGCTCCTGTGAAGTCGACACCGGTTACGGTAAACGGTGGTGAATCATTAAGTCTGTCGGACGGCAGTGGTGGTGGGTCGGGTGTATGATATGGTCTTCCGGTAATTTTACGGCAAGTAACGCAATTACGGAGTATTGATTTCACACATTGTCGAATCGACGGAATCCAGTAAGACTGGCGAATAAATGTCACTGTACTTTCTAATCCAGTGTGAAAATTCTTTGCGTGTGCATCCATCACAATTAATTTACAAAATCTGTCTTTGTTCGGTATTAGTACTGGAAATTTAGCTGATTCATCAATAGGTGCATTGTTAATTCTCCCGCCACAACGGATAATGTTCATTTTTATCCATGTACAATCTAAGTTGCTTCACTAGCGCATTTTTCTCTGATTTGTTGTTTAAACTCTCAATAACATCAGGGTATTTACGCAGTTGCGAATCTCGAATCCATGAAGTCGAAGCAGTCTGAATTTCATTGACACTAAGATTTCCTGTTAGTTTGTCATTATTTCTACAGTTGTTTATGAATCGGTACATGTATGCAGTTATACGCAAACGTTTTTGGTATGAGCTGTAGCGTTGTATATCCATAATTTTACTTATTCCTTCATAAGATCTGATTTTCTGTAGCGGTTCACTAGTTGATTGTCCTTGCTCAATGGTAGTGCTAAGAATGTGTGATTCTTTATTCTTCCACTGTGGCCAGTTTGATTAGTCAGTGAGCCATTCGGGTCCTTTCATACAAAGATCCAATTCTAGGAATTTGGTTGCAGTTACTCCTCTCGATAGCATATCTGCCGGATTTGAATCTTTCGGACTGTACTTCCATGTATATTCTTGCGTAATTTCGTTAATTTCCTTCACTCGATTACTAACGAAAACGGGTAATTGTTTCTCAGTAGTAAGCCAACTTAAAGTTATCTGACTGTCACTCCATAATGTGACGCTTGTAACATCCAAGTGCGATTTCAAATGCTTGACGAGTCTTGCGCCTATCAAAGCTGCACTGAGTTCTAACTTCGGAATTGTTAACTGTTTCAGTGGTGTCACTCGATTCTTTGACATGATAAGTACGGTTTCTTTTCCACTGACTAAATATGTGCATGCTCCATAGGCTTTCAAGCTTGCATCCGTAAACAATTCTACATTGTCTGATTTTTCTTTGAAATACGGTCTATTAATTTCCAAATGTAAACATTCATTAATATATTTTAGTACACACTTCCATTCTGATGTAATTTTAGATGTAAGAGGTTCATCCCAATTTAATCCTTTCTCCCACAAAGTCTGCATAAGCATCTTACTACGCACAGAAACTGGACCAATAAGTCCGAGTGGATCATAGATTTTAGACGATTGTCTTAAAATCTCTCGTTTTGTCATACGTGTATCTTCAATATCGGTGTATTCCGGTTTGGCGAAAGTAAGTGTGTCGTTACAAGTGTTCCATCTCAATCCAAGCACTTTTATGAGTTCATCTTTGTCTAATACGCTGTGTGAATTTGCGCGGTCTCGCAAAAGTTGAGAATTTGAAGCCCATGAGTGCAAGTTAAATCCTGCTCTAATGAATAAGTCTCTTGATGTATCAAAATATTTCAGTAATGCACTCTCTGTAGGAAAACTCGACAGTATATTATCAACATACAAATCGTTCTTTAAAGTGTCAGTATATTCACAACGGTTCTCTCTCAAGTTTTTTTGTAGAACGGAATTCAGTATGAATGGCGATGAAGTGGCTCCAAATAATACAGACTTAAATCGGTAAATTGATAGTGGAGTTGATGGGTCTGTTGGTGTATCGAACCAAAAGAAACGTGTGACATCTCTATCCTGTGTCTCTAGTCCCACGTTCAAGAACGCCTTCTCTATATCAGTAGTAACGGCAAATTGGTGTAAACGAAATCTTAAAAGAATGCCGACTAAGTCATTTAAATTGAGTGGAGTAGTCATCAAACAATCATTAAGACTAGACGATTCTGGTGTTGCTTTACAACTGCAGTCGAATACGACCCTGATTGGTGTTGTTGTTGAATCTTTTCTCACAGCATGATGCGAAATATAGTGTATTTTGCTCTTTTCATCGGCCTCATTAGTAGTATCCACTTTCTCTATGAAGCCCCTTTTCTCCTGCTCAGCCATTATTTCGTATATTTTTCCAGTAGTTTGGGTTCTTTGCTAAGTCTTCTTACTACACTTTCCGTCCTTCGTTGTGCAATGGCTTTATTTGTCGGTAACGTAGGGTGATCCTCTTTCCATGGTAACGTTACAAAATATCTGTTGTCATGGTAACGAATTTGTTTCTCTTCATAAGTCTTTTGAATATCCATCTGTTCTGCTAACTTTGTAGTGTCAATTTTCTCGGTAGCCAGTGACTCTATTTTCCAAAATTTCTCCAAGTCGTACTCATCGGTTTTTGTTGCGATCATCACGTTCATCATTGAAGCTCTCTTGTATCCATCTGTGTCAGAGTTGTGTGAATGTAGCGTTCCAGACAACAGGTATCCGATTTTTGATTGAACAGCTGTCGGTCCTTCGCCTCGGATAATATCATTCTGAACGATTGACCAGAAGTAATCAGCTCCAATTAGAATAGAAATTTCAAAGTTTTCATCTGCTGTTACTGGGTGAGCTAATTTGATTCCTGACAAATATGTAAGTTTTGCTGCTTGGCGTACATATGTTCTCATCGGTACTGCGATCTCTGGAACGATCAAGACTCGAATCGGAAGTTTACCCTCTGTAGTTATGAGATATACCAATCCTTTACTCAAATGGCGAATTTTAGTACTATTTGCATTGTCTCCAAATACGGATAGGTTAACGCTTTCAGTTCCAGTAGGTTTGAGTTTCAATTTTTCGGCTAATTCCTCTGTGATAAATGAGCGCTGTGTGCCTTCGTCAAACAATATTTTTGCATCAAGTATTTCATGTTCTGCACTTAGTGGGTTAATTGCTGTCTTCAAAAGTACACGATCTGTCGTTTGCGAGTGTAAAATAGTGTCTGGTTCCTCCGCGTTGTGTTGAATTGTGCCTACGGTTATATCCCCTGTTGGTTTGTTGTCTTCATTTGTTTTAACATTGTCTTTGCAAATGCTGGTGTGATGACGTTTGTGACACTTGTTGAAAGTGTTTGTAGATTTACATGCTGACAAGCTATGGTGTCCTAGACAGTTAAAGCATAAACGATCTTTTTTCACGATTGACATTCGGCCATTGTAATCAGATACTTCAGTGCAATTAACAGACGAGTGTGGCTCCTTACAGTACGCACAGAGTGGCTTGGGTTTAGTGTTAGTTGCGTTTGTATTCTTGTTACCTCTATTTCGATTACTATAATTTGTATTTGTCAGAAAGGCGGCGGTAGCTGTAGGGTGTTCTAACTGTTCTAAAGTTTTGCCTGCATCCATAATATAAAGTTCATCGAAAATTCCACGGCGTAATTCATTCAGTTGTAAATCTGTAGATCTATATTGTCTGGCAAGATTTCTGCGGATTTCACCGGGTAGTTTGTTCATAATAATGGGCACTAAAAACGCTCTGTATGTGTCTTCACTTTGACCTAATGACTCCAATCCTCTAATGTGTATCTCAATTTCATCGTAGTATTTTTTCATGCTAGATATCGTAGATAAACTCAATTAGTAGCAAAGACCCTGAAAAACACGGACGACATCAGGTGCTCTATAAATATCAGCATATCTCGCTCTTGAAAAAGCGTCGAAATATTGTTCATATAGCAAACATTGGAATACGTTTTTTTTATAATATTTTGCCTTGAAGTTGAGGTTATAACAAATTACAGGGGCTAAGAGGGGAAACAGGCAAAAAATGTACAGACAGTCATGAACTGTAAAGTACTTGACATGGTTGTCGCACTCACCCATTGTTGTACAATAGAAAATGTCTGTACCAAGTCAGGAATATGACAGGTGTTTTCTTTCGTTTGATGTATTTGAGCTTTTGATTTTGCCATTTGATAAGGGACTTTCCGCTTAAAATTTTACTCTAACTTTGGTATTTTTGTAAATTTACTATTCACATTTGTTTTCAATAACTCTTTATTAAGATCTTCTTAATCGTTGAACTACAAAAAACTGCAAATTGATATTATAAAAGAAAAAAGAAATGTTACAGACTATGGATATACTGATTTGTGATAGCTCGTCGTTTAGCATGGAATGAGACAGGTGTTAAAGCTGGATTTATTGAGTCAGACTGGTCTAAGTTTAAACATAGTATTCCTAGCAATTTTGTATATATACACATGGAAAAAAGTATCGCAACATCGAATTAAAATTCAAATGAAAACAACACTCTATATTGTTTTATGATATAATTTGTTGAAACGAACTAGTTAAAAAAAGTAGTATATCGCTGTTCAAACTCATAAATCTATGGACAAAAAAAACCCATCGGGGTAACAAACTAAAACTGAGGGAAACGCATTAAATATAAGAGGAGAACAACGACACAACACTACAATGGAACACACACAGAAACGGACCAGGCATCAGACAAAATCCCACGAGAATAATAAATATAACATCAAAACCAAATACATGAATTTGGGATAGACAAGTACCGTGACACGTCTTATCTCTATGTGAATTTACACTAAAAAATAAGAGAAAACAAACGACGCAACGTTAAAATGTAACACACACAGAAACGAACCATAATATGACAATGGCCATATTCCTGACTTGGTACAAGACATTTTTAAAGGAAAAAGTGGTGGGTTGAACCTGGTTTTGTGGCATGCCAAACCTCCCTCTTTTATAGCCATGTGAAATATAACATTAAGATGACAACTTAACACCACAGGACTACACTATAAATAAATTTGAGAACACTATTGACAAAGAAACACACGAACAACAGCCAACAAAAGGCAACAAGTTGAAAATTTTAATACGCCAAAAGTGCATTTTTTCCACCCAAAATCTACTAGTGACGCCCAGATTCAAAAGTTTGAAAGCCGAAACAAGCACAAAGTCGAACAGCATCGAGGACGAAAAGATCAAAAAAGTTGTGCCAAAAACGGCCATGGTTTTCTGTTAGTTACCAGAACATCCCTATTATTTAGAATAATTTATACTTTTGCATACAGTAAATTTACAAAATTACTAAACAAAAGCTGTACATGATAAAACTGAAATATTAACTAATTACAGAAAACAACTGCAATACATTACATAACCAGACAATTTCAACACAAAATGTAGACACATCCGAATAAGTTTAAATCTGAACGCCAAGTGACGTCATATTTGAAATTGTAAAAAATTACAAAAAATGACGTCATTTGTGAATTTGTAAAAAAGATTCAGTGTGATTCTTCACAAATATGAATTATTGTAACCCAAAACAAGAAATGTGTATCTACGATTCCCAGTTTTATAGAAAAAGCTCTGTTTTATGAGATGGTGAAGTCGATCCTTCAACTGAGCATGGGGAATAGTAGTATATAACGTAGAAAAGTCAAAAATTTTAATGTTGCAGCAAAATTGCAAAGATTGTGATTGAAGGTTAAGCAGTAGATCTTTCGAATTTTTGAGAATCCACATCTTGTTAAAACCACTGGAAGAATATATCTTCTCACAATATTTTCGAAGCCCATCTTTAACTGTAGAAAGAATAGTAGTGAGTACTTTAGAAAGATGTTTAGTCGAACATTTTGAAGACCCAGCTATGTGTCGTTCTTTATATGGAGTTTTGTGTAATTTATGTATCCAGTATAAAGAAGGCAGGTTTTCTTCGTTTTCTTTGATGTTGATACCAAGAAAGAAGGACAAATTTATGATTTTTGTAAAATTTCGTCCTTGGTAAATGATGTTAAAGAATATGTAGGATTACCAGTAGTTTTATCAATTCCAAGCTCTGTAGTGAGACATTGCAAATAATGTTTTTTTACATTTGAAAACAATATTATTTGAGGCTTTACCTGCTGGAACAACGACATATTTGTCATGCAAAAGGATAAAGCATCCACAACCTCCGGATTGTTGAAAGGATTAGAAAATCTAGTACTCATATTACATCGTAGTTTTTGTTTGCGTTTCTGAATGCATGATCGAATAGCTTTGATCCATTCAGACAAAGTGTCCAGTTCTGGTTCGTCCCGTTCGCGCCTTACCCATTTTCTTGCATAGTCTTAAACTGCATCCATTAGTAAATTGAAATTGTTTAAGAATAAATGTCAACTGGACAGGTTCTAATCTGCACATGCAGCTACTGTACCCGTTAACAATAAAAAAGGATGTTTTTATCCTCATTGTTTTCGACTCTTTAAAAACATCTAAGATTGTAAAGTTAAGTGATTGAAACCATGTAATGGGTCCTCCACAATCCTCAACTGCAGCAAGATGGCAGATTATCAGCATGAGATAAGGAGATATGTCGCTGTGACAAATTGCACGTTTTCTTGGTCATCACCATTCCACTAAGTTTTTTTGTGAATACAAATCCGCAACAATTGATGTTAAAGACCTACCGAGATCAGGACGACCCCCTATAGCATCAGCTAGGGTAAACTAAGTCTTATGACGGTTGGTCAGAAGGAAACCCTTTGCAAACAGTACAATACTAGCGGTTGTCTTACAGGAGACTTCAAACAAAAACTGTTCGAAATGGACTCTTAGCTTCTGGTTATTAATATTGATTTCTAATATTGTAAAGTTCGATTACAGAAAAAGTGGTAAAATGCATTTTTTTGTAGGAAAAATACTTCATTTTGTTATCAAAATTGTGGTTAATTCATGCATATTTTTCATAGTTTTTTTCTTATTCATTTTAATACCATTAACAATGTTTTAATATTACATACACATATTTTATCATACTCGAGCCAAAAACGGAAGGCTACATTTCCAAAGTTTAAAAAAATCAAGGTGTTGCAATACTTTTCCCATGAGTATATATTGACCCTATAAGGAAGATCACATACACATGACCAGATTCTTTTGTTACAAACAATTTACAAATATATAACTGAATGTGTTTGCCAGTGGTGAACATGCAGTAATGAATTAAAGAGATCATGAATTGTACCATTTGAATGTTACATTACACCGACAGAATGATCAGTACGGGTCAAATAAGTTATTCTTTACCTGAACGAAATTTTTTGAATTGATGTATTTCAAATTCTCTTTTATGTTGCCTCATATTTAGACCATATGTGCGTCTAAAGTACTAATTTTTATGTCTAGTACCTTTGATTATTTTGAACAATCACTATCTTCTATATATGCCACTGCTAGTGGGGGTTTCGTGACGGTCCGAGTAGTCAACACGTCAACACTTAGCCATGGCGTTGTCAGGTTATTTTCGATTTATGAGTTTAACTGTTCCGTCGGTATCTTTCGTCCCTGTTTCATGTATTTATCAAATTTCATTTAAATGTTCAAATATTTTACTGTTTATATAAACTATACCTATTCAGTTTATACAACAACTTCATTATAGTCATTACTAAGAAACCAGTTTAATCCACCTTTAATTAGTAATAGATGACAAAGCATAAAAAATCAAAATTCAAATGTTTTGCTGGTTGTTATCTTGAACTATGCGATTGAATGTGAAAATATTAGTTGTTACAAAACAATATAAGCCCAAAACGGTGACGCTTGGAAAGAAAAGTATAATATAACCATATAGTATTTAATAAAAAAATCTTATCGTGCTTATTACACATAATACCTTTAATTTTAAGCTGTAGTTTTCTTGAAAAGTTACCAATTTTTATACAATATTCTCCACTGTCATCTGATTTAACTTTCTTTATTATAAGTTTGTGTTCTATGCCTTGACTGGTCATTGTACAATTTTCGTTTAATGATATTTCTTTGCCATCTTTCAGCCAATTTACAGGTTGATTCTCAAAGCGTACTTTACAGGTCAAAGTTGCATCTGTTCCTTCTGTGCACTCAATATTGGAAGGACCTTCCAGAAAAAAATCTGTGAATAAAAATTAATTAAAATGTTTCGTTAATCTTTCAACCAGCTTCATGTTAATAGATGAACGTGTTACTCCCGGTTGTATCACAGGCAAATTAGTCAGCACTTGTTTGTTGATATGACTTATTATTGACATGGTCATTGTTTGTTACTTAATTGTTAATAAAATGTTTATTTCTTTGCAGCAGTTAAGTGTTCTACGCGAAATTTTCAAATTCTAAGATGAGTTTTTTTATGCGTATTCTGAAATTCTTAAACGAGTACTCAAAAAGATGATTTTTTAAAAAGTAAAGTCTTATGTCATGATTTAACGTTTCATTTATATCCTTCAAAAACTGTTATTTATTGTTCAAGAAACATAAATATTAATTTGAATGAAGTATCAACTATTGTATGCCATATCAATACTGTTTTTGTGTTGTAATCAGTACCGGAAATAACTCATTTGTAAATTAGTTTGTGTTAATCACAAAAGATTACTACTCGAAATTTTGACAGAAAGTGTACAGTTTTTATGAATAATTTTATTGCAGTTAAAAGGAAAAGAGTCAATAAGGCCCCTATTTGGCCAAATATAACTGCAAATTTTAAAGTTATCATACATATTATTAAATTTGTCAAAACTAGACTTAGGTATAAGCTATTAATAAAATCACATTGAATTAGTTACCATAGCAACAAACCAAGACAATTTTTTCATATTTTGTCAAATTTTGTGATTTTCATTGTTTTTCGTCAAATTCTAGTAAATTATTGATTGAGAAAGTATGTGCACACCCAAGAAACAACTGTATATTTGGTGAGATACGGTCAATATATATAAAAAAGCTTCTCTTAAATTATTTTGTTGTTTTTGCTGCGAACGATGTTTTCACAATGGAAACAACGACGGAATACTGCCTAAATTTTGTATTTTTCATCGTTTTTGTGAAAACAATAAATATTTTGACGCAATTATGACGTTATCAGATAAAAATCTTTATATTTTTTTATTTAAATTTATTGAACCTATATAGATGATAGATGTGGAATGAGTGCCAATGAGACAACTCTCCGTCAAAGTAACAATGTATAAAAGTAAACCATTATAGGTCAAGCTATGCTTTTTTCAACATTATGACCCAAATTTAAATTTGAGATAGTTGTCAAACGTTTTATTTTCTTGGGCCAAAATCTTAATTCCCCTACTCCTCTAAGTTTGAAACCATCGAGTCGTTTCATGACATAAAACTGCTAGACATTGATCTGTTTAAGATATTTTTGTAATCCCGCAAGTCAACGTGTCAGGCTTATTGCAGATTTTATTCTCAATCTACAAGTCCTAAAATATATGCGTTGGTTGCACTAAAAAAGAGACCATACATTTAAACAACGTTATTTTGTAGATTTTGATGGTAATATTACATTCAATTTTATTAGCAGACTCATAGAAACTTAATCAACAGAACGAGTTTATAAAGACTGAACTATTCTGGTGTAATTGCTGAGAAGGAGATACTAACGCATTGAAATTAAAATTAAGATGCTTTACTGGTTACTAGCCTAAGTAATATGATTAAATGTTCATATATGCATTAGTTGGTACAAAACGCAAAAGGTAGACAACGATAATATTTGCCAAAAAACATTTTACAGAACAACATATTATTTATACCTATAATTTTCAGATGAATTGTTCTGAAAAACTTTCCAACTTGCATACAATATTCTCCACTGTCTTCTAATTTAACTTTCTTTATTATAAGGTCTGTGCCTTGATTGGACATTGTACAATATTCGTTAAATGTTATTGCTTTGCCATCTTTCATCCAATTCACAGGTTGATCCTCTGAGGATACTTTACAGGCCAAGGTTACATCTTCTCCTTCTATGCACTCAATATAGGAAGGGTCCTCTATAAAATAATATGCTAAGTAATGTTTTCAGGAAGTGTTATGTAATAAATATTCGAACTAGATAACAAGCAAACTGCATTATAAAAATGAAACCATGCCTAAATACATATTGTGCTGTCTGTATACAGTTACGAGAATGTGTTGCATTAAAATATATACTTGATGTCATTCACCAAACAGAGGAATCTGATTAGTTAGATGGTTTAATTGTCTGTGCACGTGGTTGGCATAAATCCTGATATCGTCTGGGGGAACATAAAACTGAATTCACGCTTTAGGATATATCATTTTATTCTACCAGTTTTGCAAAAGACACTGGCTGTTCGCCTTAGACACACAAGCAAATGACTTAATACTGATTTTTGCAATAAATTAGTGAAAACTTGTGCTTGAACCACAGTTATATTAGTAGAGATCAGAGCACTAGCTGTCACTTTTATGTTCACTCACTTTACTCAAATTCACATATACGACTTATCATACTAAATGCATTTTCAAATAAAAAAGTCTAAAATTAACAATTGACGTCCGCAATTCTTGTGTATTTTAGTCTAGCCTCCACAAATTTCACCATCGAGGTGACCTTCCGACGACTACCGACGGTTATATATCCCGAAGTGAACAATTTTAAAGGGGGTAAACACCTATTGGTTTAAAGGTAAATGAAAATGCCACATCAGTAATTAAAATACGAGAGACTACTCCGCTTTGAGATACCATGCTTAAGTTGAGATGTTTCTCTAATGAACTTGAAGTATTTAAATGATTAACGGCAGCATTTTTTTCAGCGCATTGTGCGCATTTTGGCAATTAGTTTTTCTTCAGTCAAAGGTATAGTATTTACATCTCAATAGAGCTTGTCATTGTTTTGGACAGTGCCGAACTGATTGACCGCTATATGTTATATGTTGTCCGTGTCCCGAAAGACAACATTGTGTCTTTGTCGTAGATTCCTTTTTCTGTTCCCGAAAATTACACTCTTGTTTTGCACAAAGCGGAAACGTCTAACCCTTTCTATTTTCCAGACATTGGTTTTGTTTAATACTTTTTTCCCATACATAACATCTCTAAACATACATAGGGAAAGTTCTAAATCAAATTATACCAGTAAAACCCCGTCGCATGTTCTATGCGCTTGAAATACTTTCTGTACAGTTTGGTCATTGCAATTGGTAAGTTTTGTCACACTAGTTTTACAGTTATAAAATATTAGTGACTTTGTTTCCTTTCCTTTTCCCTTTTTGTTGGGGTTGGTGATTGGGGTCTTTTGCCAAAATGCAGACCATCCGGTAACTCTAAATGTTATGTTTTTTTTAGATTTCACGTTCGGTGATTCTTTTCCTACTGCAGACGTCCTAGCAGGAGAAAAGAAAAAAAGCTAAGGACTTTATCTTACTTTGAATCAAAAGAGCACACAGTTTATAAGATTAATATTCCTTGTATTGTTGTTGAACGTTTTTTCAACATCATTGGTTATTTCATGGCAGTTAGTTGTGTTGGCGGAGGAAGCTAGATTGTCCGGTGAAACCACTTTCCGTTGGTCTGAAAACACACAATCCTAGTAAATCAAGATTGGAGTCGATCTCTCCTGACATTTGCTGGATTTGAACTCACAACGTCAGTGGTGACAGGCCAATGTCACAGTGGTTACACTATTTATACCCCGGACCTCGTCAACCGAGGCTCAACTGACTCAATCAAGTATTGCGTCATTTCAAAAGATATATTGCTAAGACAAAATTTACAATATCGGAGATGTATCTGTTCTTCATGTAATCTGAATCTAATCTTCAATAAATTCGTGATACATTGACCATATTTTTCAAGTTCAATACATAACGCATTATAAGTGTAGCAAATTCAAAAGCTGATATTTTTCCACTTTCATAATTTCTTACTATAATTTGTTTTGCCTAAAAGTCTCCCTAAATATCTCCGAATGTATAACATTACATCATTGTACCTAGAAGAACTTCAAAGTTGTTAAACACGAAATTGAGATTAGACAAAAGAAATACGTACCTTGTCCAAGGAATGGCATCTCATCTGAAATTAAATTTTAGTTTAAAATGGTTGTACTGTAGATAATGCTGATATAAGTAATACAAATCAATCAACATTCAACTCAAGAAATAATAAACCTACAGAAATAGGAATATGTTGTTTACTTATCTTTAATTTTGACTTTACTCTTATTACTAGAATAAATAGAAACATGCAAGTATATTGAAATTATATTTAAACGTAGAACTATAATTTGGATATTCATCTTAGTAAGAACTCTAACCATTTGAAACTCTATCCCATGTGTCGTTCATATCAAACAGGTTACGATATGTTTGTACGCAAACAACAATAGCATCCAGCGAGCACGTTAAATGCAGCTCGGTATATAGCAAATGACTAAAACAGCATAGAAATATTAATAGTACCCTTTTTATTTTATCCGAATAAAATTAACATGAGAATGTGTTTATATGGCAGAATATTATTTACAAGAAATAAGCAATACAAAACTCTTTCTAATTGTTTTTGTTGTCTTCATGAATGTGCTATCTAAGATTTTTAAGTAATACGCACTGAGTATCATACACAACATACCTTCACTTTCGGGTCTTTTTCTCTTTTTTTTCCTATAAAATATTACAAAAAACACAACTGCAACTGCTACTGGAACGACAATTCCAATTATGATACCAGCACTGAAATGTATCAACATAAAGGCTATAGATGTAGACAACATAGGAATATTCCCATTTCTTATACGGCACTTTGAAACCGGACATAAGACCCTTGCATTTACCAACAAAGAAATTATGACCATTGATACAGCATTCTTTTTGGTATTTTAACCAAAGACATGTTTTACAGTTTTGGAAATGCAAATTACATGTATTCTACAAAATCAAGATATTTTGATGGATCTTTCGAATGCTCTGTGATACAGTCTCTCTAAAGTGTGTCTATTGTTTAAGGAATCGAATATCGAATAATATTAAGTGTCCGTGTTGCTTTTTGTTGCTAACTCTTAAGTTTCCTATGTTGTGTCTTGTGTACTATTATTTGTCTGTTTATCTTTTTCTTTTTTAGCCATGGGGTTGGCAGTTTATTTTCGATCTTAGAGTTTAACTGTCCCTTTGGTATTTGACCCTCTTTTACAAAGAAACCTAGAATTGAACAGTTTTCAACTTTATTCTAAAATGTGTTTTCTATTCCGTTCGCAATTTTTTTTGGAAAGTTAAATCTAAATTAAGAGCCATGGTTGAAAGAAGCTACAAATCTATGATTCGAGCATGTTACGTCTACCAATAATCTCTAAATATACCTTTTTTCATGGTTAGAATTTTTTTTTGTAGTATGAGCTTATTTCTAAGCTCGGTTAAAAAAAACAGAAAAAACATTAATATTCTTTTTTTTAATCAGTTCAATCTAAACTTAGAACCATGGTATAAATGTATGATCACAAAGAACATTTTATTTCTGCTTTATCCAATTACTATCAAAATTTGTTTTCTAAACTTGTGCTTTTGTAAATTAGTCTTAGAAGCATGATTTATTTTTATTAATTGTTTGTGACTTTGAACTAGCTGCAAGTAACTGCGAGTACTCTCAGATCTGTCCTTAGTGTCTTTTTGTTGTCGGGATGTGCAAGTACCCGACCACGTCCACTTGTATTTCATGTTTTTGTAGTATTTGTATTTGTATCCATCTGATGAGTTTAGCCTTTTTAATTGATTTTTATAGTTCGTTCTTATGTTGTACTGTTTCATCAATGTCCCAGTTTTTAGGAGGGTTGGATTCCCGCTTACATGTTTAACCCCGCCACATTATCTATGTATGTGCCTGTACCAAGTCAGGATTCTGTAATTCAATGGTTGTCGTTTGTTTATGTGTTACATATTTGTTTTCGTTCATTTTTTGTTCATTATTTAAGCCGTTAGTTTTCTAGTTTTAATTGATTTACATAGTCATTTCGGTGCCTTTTATAGCTGACTTTGCATTATGTGCTTTGCTCAGGCTCGAAGGCCGTATGTTGACCTACAGTTATTAATTTGTGTCTCATTTTGGTCTTTTGTTGAGAGTTGTCTCATTGGCAATCATACCACACTTTTTTTTATCTGACAGATAGTGTATTTTGTGAACTGAAAACATACAATCACTGTGAGAAAAACAAACATATATATCATAGTATTCTATATCACTTATCCCAAAATCAAATTTTTCAGTGTTAAAATGTGTTTAATTTTAACTTTTTCTAACAGATAAAATATGTCTTCCCAAAGTTTAGTCAGAAAGTTGCCTGTACATACGGAATAACAAAGTGTGCATTATCTTCTGTAATATTAACGTGATAACAGTCTGAGTTTGGGCATATGAATTTTAAAATTGTTTTAATAAAACTTTATTTTGAAGGATTTAATGTACGAGTTTCCATCTGAGCATTTTTTATTTATTTTCTTTCAAATAGTTATGAATAAATTTTAGCATATTTCGAGCCTTATTGTCTATTGTTTCAAAATTTAGTTTCTTTAATTGTAAAGTATAATTGCTATTTCTTTATCTTGTTCTAATATTGTCTGGTAAATCTCAAATGTTTCAATTTATTTATATTTTGTTTGAAGTTATCTGTGTCACTTATATTCAAGACATTGTCTGTAAGTACCATAGTTGTTCTTGAACAGTTGTCAGGTAATGTATTAACCCATTCTTTTGGTATATTTTTATTTAAAGAAAATCAGTAATCCAATTTTTTTTTTGTATAGCTTTTGTTTAATAAATCTTTCTGTTGTATTTCATTATTCATCAATCATAGCATTTATTTATATTATATTATTATGCATCAAATTTGAAATAATATTGTTCTTTTTAAATAGTAACCACTGATTTCCCCCAATAAGTTGTTGGAGGATTAGTCTGTAGTTATTTGGGTTTTTTTTATTATTATTATTATTATTATTAATCCAAACTTTGATTATATCAAAATACATATTTATATCTGATATTGAATTTACACTCTCAACATGATCAAGATGCATTTGCAATATAAGAATATTGTTTCCAAATTTGTTTAAATACAGTTTTGGTATTACAGTCCAGTTATATATTTCTCTGCAAGTAATCTTTGAATCCATTGCAACCTATTTTTATTGTTTATATGTATTTTTCTTTCTAAATTTATCCTTTTAATCCCTCATTTAGTTTGTCATAACTTAGTACAGAACGTTTAAACCTTTGTTCTTTAATAAAAAATCTTATAACTTTTTTTTTACCCGGGCTAAAATACTCTTTATCTATGGTCGGGAGAGATGCTAAAACTGTAATAGTAGCAATAATTAATGATATTAAAATAACTATCATAGTCTTGCTTGATCCGAAATGCTAAAATGTCAACAGCAATTACAAAAACTATTGCACAGCATGGGCACCTTTGCCTTATCATACGAAATATGCTTATAGGTTTTTAAATCCAACCATTGTTTATAACTGAGTCTTTGATATCAGTATATAAAACTGCAATCCATTTCAGTATTGAACTTTTGAATACACATTTCTGTGAAGCTAAAAATATGAAATTCCACTCCAAAGAATCAATAGCTTTAGAAAAATCTAAGAAAAGAAGAGCCCCTCTATGTTAATCTTTTCTGCAAATTCAATGATAGAGTCTTACAACTAAGAATTGTCCTAAAACTTTTAAATATTTATCAAAGGTACCAGGATTATAATTTAGTATGCAGACGTGCGTTTCATCTACATAAGACTCATCAGTGACGCTCATATCAAAATATTTATATAGCCAAACATGTACAAAGTTGAAAAGCATTTAGGATCCAAAATTCCAAAAAGTTGTGCTAAATATGGCTAAAGTAATCTATGTCTGGGATAAGAAAATTCTTAATTTTTCGAAAAATTCAAAGATTTGTAAAAATATGAAATTCCACTCCAAAGAATCAATAGCTTTAGAAAAAATCTAAGAAAAGAAGAGCCCCTCTATGTTATTTTTTTCTGCAAATTCAATGCTACAGTCTTACAACTAAGAATTGTCCTAAAACTTTTTAATAATTATCAAAGGTGCCAGTATTATAATTTAGTATGCCAGACGTGCGTTTCATCTACATAAGACTCATCAGTGACGCTCATGTCAAAATATTTATAAAGCCAAACAAGTACAAAGTTGAAGAGCATTGATGATCCAAAATTCCAAAAAGTTGTGCTAAATACGGCTAAAAAAATCTATGCCTGGGATAAGAAAATCCTTAGTTTTTCGAAAAATTCAAAGTTTTGTAAACAGGAAATTTATTAGAATAACCCCATTATTGATATTCATGTCAACACCGAGGAATATTGGCTGGTGATACCTTCGGGGATGTTGCTTTGCAAACGGTATTGATACAGCATGATAAATCATTTTAGAAGATTTGGGTTGTGTTTTGAAAGAATATTTTACTGAATTCCAGATTATGTTTTTGGTGGAATGTGGGCTTATCGACGAAGAATATTTGTCAAAATATAAGGTGTAATACCACAAAATCACGGTACGTCACATTTTTTACAATTTCGGTTGAATACGAAAATAGGTCTAAAAAATACTCCCTTGAATTTGACAGATGTAGGTAATTAATCCTACATTTTATTGCAGTTAAACATTTTTAAGTCATAAACATACGTCTTGGGTATTACAAAGCACCATTATTGTTTTATTTGGGGTTTCTATAGAATATTTTAGAAAATTGAGGTTGCATGGTTACTAAAGCTCATACACAGGTTAAAAAAGGAGGATTTGATTGGTTAACTTCCAGTAATATTTTTTATTATATGCAATGAAAGGTTATGTTCTATTTTTTCTATAATACTAGACAGGTTAAATCCTTCAACAATTTGAAAAACTCATTGGAAGCTATAAAAGACCCATAAGTTACTTATGTAAAACAAATCGAACGTTCCGAGAAAAACCTTTTCACAAAAATACTGGTAGATTTGTTTTAACAATAGAAAGATATTTCATTTTGTCTTTAATTTTTCTGTTGGAATGAAATAACCCTAATTCATTTTTTTTTTATATCATAGATATAAAATTGACAATGGAAACGAGGAATGTGTCAATTTGGCAACAACCCAAACAAAGTAAAGAAAACGTCCCGAAGCCATCAATGGGTTACAACACACCTGGAAAACCCCAAACCGGATGCAGACGTCACTTGACTCATAAAAAATGTGTACTATTCAGCGAAAAGGGGTCACAAAACAAAAATGACTTCCGAGGAAATTTTAAAAGGAAAGTCCCTAATCAAAAGGCAAAACCAAAAGGTAAAACACATCAAACGAATGGATAAAAACTGTCACAATTCCTGACTGCATACAGGCGTTTCTTTTAATAAAATGACGGATAAAACCTAAATTGATAGCTAGCTATTCCTCTCTCTTGTATGACAGTCGCATAGAATTCATACAGTGATGTAGGAACAAAACAAAAAGACATAATGAGTAAACATGTCATGTACAGTAGTCAGCATTGCGTTACATGTAATCCTAAATTCCGAAACATGTAGATGTATCTAAATTAAAATAATATACAAAACAAACAATGGCAAGAGGATCATGCCGTAGGACAGGCGCATACAATACATGCGGCTGAGTTTAACAGGTGTTGTGATATCTCAACCCCCTGGTACCTCTAGAAAATGTTTAATACACGAACACATATCATGGCACATAGTTTAAATCACCTCAAATAGTTTAAATTACATATTCACGTTCTAGCTTTTGAAATTCCTATGCCATTATGTGTTTGAAATATTTTTTTAAAGAAATATTGTTTTTTGCTATGGCCATGTCAGTATTGCTCTAACGTTTTTTCCTATAAATAGGACAACATATTCAAAGCTCAAAATAAAAAAAAAGATGTGTACGACAAAATTAAACTCAAAATATTTCTTGTAATATCTAAAAACATTAACGGTACCAGCTTTCTTGCATCAGATGCACATTTTGACAATACATGTCTCTTCGGTGATGCTCGTGGCCAACATATTTTAAATCCGAAGCTTATATAAAAGGTGAAGAGCTATAATTTAAAAAAGTCCAAAAAGTATAGCCAAACCAGTGAACGAAATCAGAGCTTTGCATGAGGGAGATACATTCCTTAATTTATAATAATTTCTAACATTTTGTAACAGCAAATTCTCATAACACAAAAAATCCATATTTTTATGCCAGTACCGAAGTACTGGCTACTTGGATGTACTGTCTACTGTATCCTGGAGAGCAAAAGAATGTTGTTTGGCAAATATTAAATGGGTCAAATAGATTTGGTGAGGGTTTATAAATAGCTATATATGGTGTGTTGAAGGAGTATCATAATATATATATTCATATAACTCTTACTTACATTTGAATTTCAGAAAATCTATCATTTGATGTCGTGTCACTTTTGTCTGAAAAAAAATTAATATAACGAGTTTTCTTTTCATCCATATAACCTTAGTTTTATACATTGGTTAAGTAAATGGAAACACCCGGAGATCCCCATAGACGTTGTAATAGGGGACGAAGGTGGAGTCGGATAATTTAATATTTCACCCACTGATCAAACTGTATCCAGAAGATATTAACTTAGTTGCAGTATGATAAATACGAAACATATTTGACAGTGCGAAGATCACCACTTCGTGCTTACCTTAAACACTAGATTATTAAAACAAAACGTTCCTTCCAATATGTAGTCTCCATGAATGTATGTTATTCCCTTAAATTGAATGTAATTTTTTTTATTTCAAATATGGAAAGAGTTGAAGTATCATGAACATTTTTTAGTATTGAGATATATTTTTGCCGACTAATAGCAGACCATAACTACAGAAATTCAACAAGTCTAGAATGTTATGTTCATAGTTTATAACTCTACATATATACCAAGCATAGAATGTGAATAATTTCTAAATTAGACTCATCAGCGGTGCTCAATGAGAAAAACGTGGAAAGCTAAATATAAAAAAAAATAAAGCTGTAACAATATTTAGGCTAAAATGTTTCCCTGTCCTACCCCAACATCAATTAAAAAAAAAATCATTCAAAATATGACTAATTTGACACATAGTTATTTATTGGCATACATGTCAATATATGATAAAATTTATCACTGACGACAAATTGTCTCAGTTTATAGAAAAGCCCCTGAAGCCAAACTGAATCAAACGCTTTTGTTTATATCAAACAATAATTAAAATTGAGAATGAAAATAGGGAATGTGTCAAAGAGACAACAACCTGACCATATAATAAAACAACAGCTGAAGGTCACCAACAAGTCGTCAATGTAGAGAGAAATTCCCGCACCCGGAGACATCCTTCAGCTGGCCCCTAAACAATTATATACTAGTTCAGTGATAATGATCGCCATACTAAACTCCAAATTGTACACAAGAAACTAAAATTAAAACAATACAAGACTAACTAAGGTCAAAGGCTCCTGACTTGGGACAGGCGCAAAAATGCGGCGGGGTTAAACATGTTTATGAGATCTGAAACCTCCCCCTATACCATGTATACATCTAGCCAATGTAGAAAAGTAAACGCATAACAATACGCACATTAAAATTCAGTTCAAGAGAAGTCCGAGTCTGTTATCAGAAGATGTAACCAAAGAAAATAAACAAAATGACAATAACACCTAAATATCAACATACTTCTAGCAGTTAACTGACATGCAAGGTCCAGACTTCAATTAAACTGACTGAAAGATTATGCTTTCATCATATGAACATCAGGCACAATCCTTCTCGTTAGGGGTTTAGTATTATACCATCATAACATATATGAGAAGACCTAAACCCGTGTCATGACAACAACTGGTTTGTAAATAAATGTGTTTAGTTCCGATGCAAAGACCCTATAAGTGAATTAAAACATTTAATGAAATTCGCATGGAAAAAAAATATCAATTAATTCTTGCTGATTCTTCTTCCAAAAGATTGTTTTGTCAGTGTAAAGAAATCCCTATATTATATATATTCATACTTTATTTGGCCTTTTTAACATTTTTTTTTATTCGAGCGTCACTGATGATTCTTTTGAAAACGATACGCCCCTCTGGTGTAAACATACAATTTCAACCCTGGTATCAATGACGAGTTTATTTGCAACTAAATATGAGGACTAAATGAATATGTAAGTACCCATTACCACTAACTAGTTTCAAAAAAAGTCATGTTGGTTTAATGTAACAACATAACTTAAAGTTAAACCTGGAGAAAATAAGAATAGCTGACTTGAGTAGAAATAAAACTAGAGGCTCTAAAGACCCAGTGTTGCTCATCATGGTCTATGTGCACATTAAACAAAGGACAAAGATGGATTCATGACAAATAAAGGCAACAGTAGTATACCGCTGTTTCAAACTCGTAAATCTATGGACAAAAACAAAATCTGGGTAACAAACTAAAACTGAGGGAAACGCATTCAATATAAGAGGAGAACAGCGACACACTTTAAAATGAAACACACACAATAACGGACTTAGCATACGACAAAATCCGATTAGAATAACAAATATACACTGTGTCTTAACCACAACGGCAAAAATTGTTCGGACTCGATGGTATCTAACATCCAGCACAATGACGGAACATCAATAGACAGAAGAAAGATGGGTTTCTCCTTATTTTCTTATTTGTTTTATGATATCGAAGAATATATAAACATATACAACTATTTTCTATTGTCATATACAATATTGTCTACAACCGTTCTATATTAACGGAGAAATAAGTAAAAATGCACGTCAAAATGACAAATTGAGTGAACCTTGCCTCGAAATTGTTTAATTTCTCGTTAAATTGTTCACATTTTACGGAAAGAAAGGTACGGGAAGATATATACTGACATGGAGATTGCAACACGAGTCATTATAAACATCTCCATACTTGTAGTTCTGTGTATGGAATAAAAGAAATTGGTAATGTCAAATCAAAATACACTGGTTTTGTCAATGTTGTTTACTACAATGTATTTCTTTAAAACTAACAATTTATGAAAATCAACGTTAACACGGATCTAAATATTGTCTTTCGAAATAATTTGAATATATGTTTATTGTAAAGTAAACTTTTTTTATTTTAAACGGGCACTTTTGGACAAAGGTAATTATAGTAATACACATTTTCCTAATGAAAGGTGTACCCCCTATTTCACAGATCTTCAAACTAATCTTAAATGAAATATAAATACTCAAAAGCAAACACTGATGTCTAATTATTTTATAACATTATAATATTTTTTATATAGGTTTTGAGATACATCGCAATATGTGACCCCTCCCCCTATTTCTTAAAAAAAAACAACAACTAAATAACGCTTAATAAAAAAAAATTAAAACATCACAAAAAGTATGCAGCAGTTAAGATTTATATATCTAAGAAGAGTGTAAAGTTTGATGCAATAATGATAAATCGTTTTTGAGATATGGCGCGACATGTTAAAAAAAAACCACACTCCTGTTTTACTTACAAAGCCCTGTAACTCAAAAAGATTTAACTTGATTTTCACTTAACGGTTTACACATCGTTTGACCCTTATAAGAAATAACTTTGTTTAGTTTCAAGAAAATTAGATAAGCTGATCTCAAGTTACAGTGCTACATGTTTACGCTCGACAGAAGGGAAGATTGATAGTCAGACGAACGGATGGATATAATGACTGACAGATGGAGGAACTGACGGATGGAAGGAAGGACAGACGGGCGAATGGATGTATACAATAATATATCCTGTCAAAATTGATTGATTGATTGTTGGTTGCTTAACGTCCAGTGGCAAATATTGCATGCATATTCAGGACGAGAACAAGTTGACAATAAATACAATAGGTAGGTTTTGTCGTAATAGAAGCCATTAGGGAAAATTGTCAAAAATGTGACGGGCGTTTAAAAACTCAAAGAAATGAAAACAAACTCTTAAGTAAAGGTCAATAAGTTTAAAAAGGATATCGGCCAAGTCGATTTATTTGTATATATTGTCTTCCTATATAATTTTTGCTTTATTACTTTTATATGTTTGAAAATAATAGATAAACATTAATAAAAAGAAACTCAAATTCGTCATTTAAGGACAATGCAATAACTCCTTTTTTAATGTGAGAATTTTGAAGTAAATGGACAAATGATAGAGCTCAACACTTTGAAGATAATCATCTGGCCCTTTCGAATTTTCTATGTCTATAGCTAATTTTTAAATAATTGACATCAGGCACTTGCATGTCCCCCTATGTTCATGTTTTAAGCCATGACGGCCATCTTAGTTGCCAAGCGGGGTCACAGTATTTTTTTTAAAACTAGATACTCTAATTAAAATTAAAAAAGACATATGATTTTAGATAAGATTCGTTAAATGCAGCCTTTAATTAAGATCACAAAATTTATGTACAAACTTGTATTGAAAGATAATGAACGACGGCCGACCAGTGCCACGTGATGCAAAAATACTTTTTAACAAATGCTTAAATGATCGCAATTCAATTTATTTTGAAGGTCTGTAAGATAAAATAAAAATGGTCACAGAAACTTAACCGATTGTTTATGGAACCCTTTAAGTCGAAGTATAATGCATCCTGCCAGACGGACAATGACGGACATGAACACATTATATTTATTGAAACACACAACACAATAACACGATTTCGCGGGTGTGCCTGTTTTCTTTTTAATTCGATGTACACTATATAAGATGAGTGGCGGTATGTAGAAGGTGTTCGAATTACTTCCACTTTGAAATAAACTGAATCCGTCTGTCCATATATATTGTCAAAATATATTGACCAACGTCAGTGTATGATAATCATAACACAATGGCGACAGTACAGACCGTTTTTTTATAGTAAGGTTAAACATGTAAGTAATATTCAAATATTACTTCGTAATCCATGGGTTAACAATATAATTATTACTGATTTTTGATTATAGTTTTATACATAGAAGTAAAGTTACACTTAGTGATAACTTTTTTAAATTTTTTATGCATGGTAGTTGTAATCCCTTTCTGCCTATAAACATTCATTTTCTATGTCGATTATGCATCGATTATACATGCATATACATTTGTCTTATTATCAACGATTATCATTAAGAAGATTTATTTTTAACGATCATAGAAAAAATTGCATACATAGAATGATTGGATTTCTTATAAAGGTGCCCATCCTATTGTACGAGAAAATCACATATCAATTGTGTGTTTCGATTTTAAAGACCGTAAACTCTAATTTTAAGTTAAAACATATTTTCCATAATTTATATACAAAACGCATATTCGAGAGCTTTAACCTCAATTTGCGTTATGATCATGATCTTTCGAATTTGCTGTTAAAAAGATTAAATGCAAGTAAAATTGAAAACAATTATTTGCATTCTATAAGAGTAGGAATTCAAGTGTTTGATTATTATTCATTTGAATCTGATACTGATCACATAGATAATAAGTCGTTGTCCTGTGAAAGAACTTGTTTTCCAACGACCCACACAACTTCTTTTTAACGCTGAAGTTAAATTATCAATTATAATGTAATGCGATTATGTTTTTTTTTATTTGATCATACCGGGTTATGCCTTGTGAAATCTATGACCAAACCGGGTGGTAAACATTGACAAAACCGGCCAGTTCCATTTTAACATTACCCATTTCTTTCGTGCCATACTCAGAAATACAAGTATTGAGATGTTCATAACGACAAGTTTTGCAATCTCCGTGTCAGTATCTATCTTCCCGTACCTTTCTTATCGTACAATGTGAACAGTTTAACGAGAAATCAAACAATTTCGAGGCTAGTTTCACTCGATTCGTCATTTTGACGTGCATTTTTACTTATTTCTCCGTTAATATAGAACGGTTGTAGAAAATATTGCACATCACAATAGAAAATAGTTGTGTATGTATATATATTCTTCGATATCATAAAAAAAATAGAAAATAAGGAAAAACCGATCTTTCTTCTGTCTTTTGATGGTCCGTCATTGTGTCGGATGTTAGATACCATTGAGTCCGAACAATTTTTACCGGTGTTGTGTTAGACACAGTGATATAACATCAAAACCAAATACATGAATTTGGGATAGAAAAGAACTGTGACACGTCTGATAGTAATGTGAATTCACACTCAAATACAAGAGAAAACAAACGCCACAAAGGAAACAAAACGTTAAAATGTGTCACACACATAAACGAACTATTATATAACAATGGCCATATTCCTGACTTGGTACATGACAGTTTTAAAGAAAATAAACGGTGGGTTGAACCTGGTTTTGTGGCATGTCAAACCTCGAACTTTAATGTCAATGTTAAAAATAACATTAAAATGACAAAATAATATTACAGGACTACAATACAAATAAATAGAAGAACATTTAAGACATGAAATTGTGTTTTGGTGTTTGTGATGTGTTTGAAAATTGTTAAAAATTGACTAAAAAGGAAAATTACTCCTTCAGGGGTCAATTGACCGATTTGGTCGATTTGGTCAATTTCACTTATTTTTAGCTCTTACTTTGCTGTACATTGTTGCTATTCAGAGTTTTTCTCGATCTATAATAACATTTTAGCTGCAAAATTTTCTTAAAATTACCAATTCAGGGGCAGCAGCCCAACAACAAGTTGCCCGTTGTGTATGAAAATTTCAGGGCATACAGATCCTGACATTATGAACAATTTTTTCAACAGCAAATTTCTCTAAATGCTTTGATTTCAGAGATATGAGCCAAAAACTGCATTTTACCCTATGTACTATTTTTAGCCATGTCGGCAATCTTGGTTCACGGTCGGGGTTATCGGAAACATTTTTAAAATTAGAAACCCTAATATAGATTGTGGACAAGTTTGGTTAAATTTGTCCTGGTAGTTTCAGAGGAGAAGATTTTTGTAAAAGATTACAAAAATTTACAAATAAATTGTTTCAAATTGACTACAAAGTGCAATTACTCCTTAAGGGGTCAACTAACTATGTTAGTCATGTTAACTTATTTGTAGATCTATCTTTGCTAAACATTATTGCTGTTCACAGTTAAGGCTATCTATAATAATATACACGATAATAACCATTTGATAACCAAAAACGGCAAAATTTCCTTTAAATTACCAATTTAGGGACAACAACCCAATAAAGAGTTCTTCGAATCGTCTGAAAATTTTAGGACAGATAGAAATTGACCTGATAAACAGTTTTATCCTTTGCCAGATTTGCTTTGGTTTAAGAGAAATAAGCCAAAATCTACATTTTGCTCCTATTTTTTATTTTAGCAATGAATAAAATATGGTTTCTAGACACTTTTCAATAATATCATAACGAAGGATATATTTGGTAAGAGTAGATATGTCGTATAAAATATCACTTCTATCCAAATCAGCCTAAATATTTCTGAACAAATATAAAAATGTATGTTGTCACATAAGATATACACTTACAAGAAAAACAGTGTTTGGGGAGATAGCTCTTAGTCTAAGTCTTTAGCTAAAGAAGATGAGTTTTTCGCTTGGCAATATCTATTCTATATAAAATCCAAATATCTTGCAAAACAACTGTATACAGCAAGATAAGGGTAAGACAGAAAAAAAAGAAAATAGTAATCAGAAATATAGTAAATATAGAAGGACCTTATTATAATCAGAACGAAACCACGTAGTATTGGAAAGACCTAATAATCATACCAATTCAAATTGTCTTCCAGTTAAACATGTTAAAAATTGGAACAAAAACATTTAGTACTACCATCAATATATTGGTCAGGTGTAACGCATTTGTAAAGACCAGCTACAAAAAAGTAGCTGTTTTTAAATAACAAACAAATAAAAAACCTTCAAGCTTTTAAAATGTGTAAATTAAGTTTCTCTAATTCTCTGGAAATTTATCCCTTTCCGAACCCATTGTATAAAAAAATTTAATCAACGTGTGGTTGCTGGTGATCTCAAAAGATCATTGGATGATTTTACGGGTCATGACCTTTTTAGCTAACTGGAAGAATCAAAATATGATAACAGGTGTTAATGAAATTGACAACTTCGTGCTATGTGAAAGGCACTCGAAGGGGATTTTCGGTTAACAAAAAAAGAAAATGTCTTTTAAATCATTAGAGAAACAGATTCTTACATAGTTACTCGTGGATTATCGGATTTATCCAATCTCGATAGTTAAATTATCAATTTTAAAGTCCTCGCCGAGGCGGCTCGGACTTTAAAATTGATAATTTAACTATCTCAATTGGATAAATCCTATAATCCACTGGTATCAATGTAAGAATCTATATTTATCTGTACTGTATAAGTTCTATTATTCTCGTTCTCTAACTTTTCATTTACAATTTATGTATACTAATTATGATATTTACTAAAAGATAAAACGTCCGATGCACTGTTTAATCAGTATTAAGATGGTAAATACAACACATTAGTATGACTTTTTTGTTTGATCTATATATGTGTTCCAACTTTGACCATGAGTTTAACGTACCACATATATTAGAATTTAAAGATACACTAAACAAAAAAGTGGTTTGTTATGTATGCATGTAGCTTGACTATGCGCCTATACATCCAGTTGTTTAACTTGTTTATTGATTGTCTTTCATTTTGTGCTTTGTGTGTGCCTATATTCCTTTTTATGCTACATATATGACAATGGTTCTGTAGTTAAACATCCCGTTATTGGGTTTTTGTACTATGGTACATTTTTGACGATTTGCTGATTCTTTGTTACATATTTGTTTGTTGTTTTAATGATTAAGATTATATAACAAAGTCGACTGCTGTATATATGAAAATTGTACCTATAATGTGTGCTTGATTTCCTCACGCATTGTTGTCAATATAATCGAATATGATGCGACTGCCATACGATAGAAAGGTTTAGCTAGCTATAAAACCAGATTCAATCGACCATTTACGCGTCTGGCGTAAATACTAAATTTAGTCCTGGTATCTATGATGAGTTTATTTTCTACATTAGAAAATACCTGTACCATTTCAGGAATATGACAGTTGTTATCCATTCGTTTGACATGTTTGACATGTTTGATGTGTTTAAGCTTTTGATTTTGCCATTTGATTAGGACAATTCCGTTTTTATTTTTTTTCGGAGTTCAGTATTTTTGTGTTTTTACCTTTTGATATGTTCCTGCTATGTAAATGTACTCTTATAACTCGTTGATTTATATAAGGCAATACGATTGTTCTACCATCAGGCATAATATTGTTATATATATTTTTTTGTAAACAAACAGGTAAAATAATGCGTTTCCCTCGGTTTTGGTTTGTTTCCCCGACTTTGTATTTTGTCAATGGATTTATGAGTTTTGAACAGCGGTATACTACTGTTGCCTTTATTGATTCCTTTGAAAGATTAAATTCCATATCAAGGCAAAGATGGCCTAAGCTCTATTGATTACAATTGTGTTATTTTAAGACCACCGTGGATGATTACTATACATATATAGTCATGAATCTGATGTACAGTAGTTGTCGTTTGTTTAATATGTAATATATACGCGTTTCTCGTTTTGTTTATATAGATTAGACCGTTGGTTTTCCCGTTTGAATGGTTTTACACTAGTAATTTTGGGGCCCTTTATAGCTTGTTGTTCGGTGTGAGCCAAGGCTCCGTGTTGAAGGCCGTACTTTAACCTATAATGGTTTAATTTTTAAATTGTTATTTGGATGGAGAGTTGTCTCATTGGCACTCACACCGCATCTTCCTATATCTATATAAACCGCATATCTGTTAATAACGCTTAAAAACTACTATTCAACCTAGATATATAGAGTCAACCACATTATCGAGTTTGATACGATAGTTATCTACTCGACACAGTTCAATTTTCAAATGCGAGGCTCTATTGATTTTTAATGATATACAGACAGACACACTAAAAAATGTCATTGAATGATCTGCATTATCGCCATTTTTCAGGACGTCACAAAAGGAAATTCAGAGGACAATTAGAAAATATGATTTCCTAATCGAATAAGACCAATACAGAACTGACATCAAACGAAACAAACGTTGAAGAAATTAAAATAATTACACGACCAGGAAAAGAATAATTCATGTAAGAATTAGAAAGACGTGTATCTATAATTCTTATTTTTAAGTAAATCAAGACCAATTATTTCTTTTGTCTTTTAGTTCGGAACGAGAAAATTTGAGGTAAGGCTAGAACAGTTGAATGTTTTTAAGCTATTGCAAGTATATACAAGATATTTAATCTAACACATCTTTTGATTTTTCCCCCCTAATTACTCACACCAAATCACTATTCATTCAATATTTTCACTAACCTGTAAATACGTCTTCTTCCAATAAAAATTTCCTGGGTCCTAATGTTACATCATATAAGCAGGAATAGGAAACATTAAGATCTTCCTTTGTTAGATTTTGGATAACCAAGGTGTATCCATCTTTCTCAGCCTTTCCATCGTACTTTTTATTATTGTGCCTTGTTTTGACATCTATAAACAGGGTCTGTTGTACTGGAGTCCATCTATCCCATCCTGCATCCTTTGGACAGCAGTTTGGAACATGGCAAAATAATGTCACGTTTTGTCCATAATCTGTAACCTTTCCAGCAACTGTCCATTCCAAAACACCTGAAAATATTTGAGTAATCAAGGTTCCTGGGCTATTTTGAAAATCGAAGCGATAGGGTTTTAACATTGCAGTATAAAATACAGGCTAAAATGGCTGAAACGTCAAATTTTCAAAATTTTGTGTTGAAAATTGGCTAACAAGGTCATTAGAAAAACAAGTTGCCTGGGTGAAACTTAAACATTGGATGTCCAATGAATAAGCAAGTCCAAACCTTGTATGTCTAGCTATTAAACTCTAGGTTCCCACGTTCATTTAAAATGCCAATATTTTAAGAAGAATAAACTCACGAGAACACGAAAAAAATCACTTTATTTGCATTCATTGTTTTGGTTTTGACCGCCTGACAACTTTACGGAAATATCAGAGTGACTATAAACAAGGACTCTGTGACGGGCAACTTATAATATCCGTGTTTTAAAGATTTTAACGATATCAAACAAGTCTAATTCAAACTATAATCACGTGGTACAATTCTTCTTTACATATCATGAATTCTAATAAGCAAAAGCACTACTATTTTCTGGCTATGCTGTTTTATTTTTCATCCTTACAGTGTTACATTGTGTTATACCACAACTTGTTTTTTTTACAAAGTTATTTGCATCGAATGTATCTCTGAGACTTGCAAAACATTATAAAAGCACTGCATTTTTATATAAATGTAAACATAATTAGTTCATACAAAATAATTTTTAGTTGATAGCAACTCTATTCATAGAATATATTTGTGTTACGCAGTTTGTTTAAGAAGTAAATACATCAAAAACACCATAACAAACTTAATCCTCTTTTCTTTTTTTAATGTACCAATAACGTCACTTTTTATAACGTTGATCCAGGCATGATAGTGGTATCATTTGTCGAAAACAATATCCCAATATGTCGTATTCAAATGAAAAATAGAACGGAATATAGCACGAGAAAACAGTTCCTTATAATAATAATTCATCCGTTCATCGTTAAAAGCGGAAAAAAATCTAAACGTTATCATAACGTTAATCTGGAAGGCACATATCGAAATATTTCATATCCAAGGATGTTTGAGAATCGAGGCAGTTGAGAACCTACATTAAAATATCTAAACCAGACAAATCCATCCAGGGATGGGGAAGATGAACTGTTGCTTTCTAAAGAATTCAAACATGAACAGACAATTAAAAAAACCCAGATTTGTCGTCAATCAAGTAAGAACCGAAGTTGATGATATATTTGAGTGCTGGTAGTCCATGGGCTGCGGTTATAGTATTGACATTATACATGTAATGCCTTCAAAAAGCTTTTCTTGATTTATCTTCATCATGAACGCTCATTTTTTTATAAACAGGAAATATGAGGTATATACAAGTGTTGGCAACTAGGCATGATATTACTATGGCACTCAAATGCACAATGAGTATTCAAAGGTTTACGGGAGCTAAATGAAATCATTGTGTGCGAGTGTGGTCAAGAGAAGCATAAAATCATCAATATTGAATTTCGTGTAAGGTTTTCGTTGCGTTCCTTATCATTTTCAGTGAATTCTTTAAACTTGCTTGTATATCTAACTTTTATGTATAGTATATACCATGATGATATATTATGTTACCTTTTATTAAATGACAATTTATAAGAATCAGCAAAGCTACCAATTGCTTCATGTTCAACACATATCTGAAAATATAAGAAAACACAACCTTCATAATAACAACTTGGCATTGGCATTTGCCCTGAAACTAAACATAGTTTCATATCTAGCAAAATGCCCTCTTGTATGGTCTGCCACAAATTAAATGTGTAACGCAAACCGACCTAATTGGTCAAGATGACAATAATTGGGATGTAATGGCCCAAAGTGTATGAACATGGCTCACACAACTTACAAAAACTTCAAACAAGTACGCAATCAAAATGGACAAAGACGTCAGTAAAAAAGCCCTTGTAGTCTATAGATCATACTGTATTACTGATAAATGTGATAAAAAGGCCAACAACAAAGGTTTTGTATTTGGCACTATATTCAGTATATTCTACCTTGTCTTCAGTAAATAGATACAGTATAAAACTAAGTCAAAAATAATTTCAACCGCAAACTAAAAGAAAACAATCACTGAACATATTTCGTTCGAATCGTACATCTTGACCAGCCAAAGTAACGTCCAAATCCTTCGAATCAGAATGATAGATGCACAAATACCGATTTGAAGGATTAAAATAGTTTTGTTTGGATATTATTTGATAAAGCAGAATATAGATTTCAGCTAATCACACGTAGAAAACTCTTACTTTTTAGATTATTCAGTCTGTGCTCTTTACTTCGCACGTGTACAATACGGCAATATATTTAAAAGTATGAAAAACTTCTGAACAGTACTGGAATGACCGCTAGGCACATTTATCAATAGTGATTTATCAACAATCAGAAAATATCTGAAATGTAATATTATCACTGAACGAGGCGCCAGCTTTTTTTTATGATCATGTTTTCCATATAACATAAGAAACAAATGCTAATGTTTGGAAGTTACATAAACCAGTCTGTGATACATTTTTGTAGAACGACGGAAAGATATTTATTCATATTTTTGGTTATCTATGTACTTATTTACGAATATAAATTCAGTTTTGAACACAAGAATTTTACAAAGAAAAATGAAAACCTATTCATTAATCTTTAAGAGAGGTAAAAACAAATAAAAAAGATTCAAACAATTGATTATTCAAGCTATTTAATTTCCATTATAATTGAAAATTTCCTTCCTGTAACCTTCCTCCAGTGACTCTGTTGCGACTTTTCCCCAGTGATATACTAACATGCCAAAATTTATGAGGTCATACGTTGACCTAATACGTCACCAGAAGTGTTAAATCGTCTGTTTTATTTAAAATTTGATATAATTTTATGAATGGTCTCAAAAACGCAAGGAACTGTCATTGTCGGAGAAAAATGCCAATGCAGCATAGTATAAACTTGTAATATTTATGAATTTGATGTTCGGTCGTTGTCGCTCGTTGATGTGGTTTCGCGTTTTTTATATAGATTAGAACGTTGGTTTTCCCGTTTGAATGATTTTACACTAGTAATTTGTGGGGCCCTCTATAATTTATTGTTAGGTGTAAGCCAATATTCCATGCTGAAGACAGTACTTTGGCCCATGATGGTTCCTTTAACAAATTGTGCCTTGAATGGAAAGTTGTCTCATTTGCACTCATACAACATCTTCTAATATCTATGTAATGTATATTGAGACTGTACACAGTTTTGTTTTGCTTATTACTGCCCGTCAATTGCCTGTTGACAATCATATATACCAAAAATGACAATGCCCTGATTTATAGAGCTAGTGCTGTGAAGAAGATATTTTGGCATGGTATGAAATGTCTCGTAAAAAAGTCAGACCTTCAAATATTTTAGTATTTGTGGCGTATGATATTGATAAACATACTCTTAGAATTTTTAAGAAATCTTTATGAATCGGTTCCTAGACTTCTGGAGCAGAACATCAAAATAAAAAAGTATCGGGTGAGGTCGGATCATATTATGAATTTAACTCCACAGGATAAAATGTGATAGGTACTTTAAAACTGTAAATGCCAGCTATCTTGGAATGTTATCCCCTATATTTAAACTAACATAGGCCAGATGCTTCTGCCTTGCAACAGGCAGGAAACAATGTGGCGTGGTTAAATATGTTGTGAGAGATCTTAACCCTCTCTATAAACTTTCAGCCGATTTAAAATGTGAGGGCGTATCGCTTAAACGTTATGTAATATTGGGGAAAAAAATAGTGTTTTAAAATGGACATCGGAGAGATAAATTTATACCAAGGATGTTCTTATCCAAGGCAGAGATAACCTTAAGCGTATTGGCACAACGTTTTGACATTTTGGGTCACAAATGCTCTTTAATTGTGAACTTGTTTGGCTTGCTCACTATTTTGGTCTGGTCTGATGCGTCTGGCGTATTGAATTATAAGCCTGGCACCTTTGATTACTATTTACACCACTGTGTCGATGCAACTGCTGGTGGATATTTTATCCCCCAGGGAATCATCAGCCTATAGCTAGTAGTCAGCGCTCTGGTTTCGACCTCAATATCAATTATATGGTGATTTTTATTACTCTACTGTTTGCAAAAGTATGAATTATTCGAAATACTAAGGGTTTACTTATCCCATTCATAGATTAGCTTAGACGTTTTTGCACAACTTTTTTTCGAATTTTTGGTCACAAATGCTCTTCAAATTTGTACTTTGTTGTCTTTCTGACTATTTTGATCACAGCGTCACTGATGAATGTTAAATGTCTTATGTAAACAAAATGCGCATCTGGCGTATTACATTATACACCTGGTACGTTTAATAACTAATTATATTCCAATTGTTCAGGATTTTTTTTAACTTCTGAATTAAATCAAGGTGTATGTTTACCGTGAATTAAGTGAAATAAACAGATAAAAACAGATACGCATACTTATGATAATCAAATGATTTTTCTATTATATTATAAGTAAATAAAGTTGAATATTTGATTTATCGTATCGATTATAAAAAAAACCAAATCGGTAGTTTGATTAAACTGGTCATTGGCGTTTATCTTTTTTTATATTATATAAATCTTAGTTTATCCATTTATAATAAGTTATTTGGTATCTTTCGGCTCTTTGTTGTATATATTTGAAATACTTATCTGCACTAAAACGGGTACGATCAAAGTTATTATACTGTATCCAAGTTTAATGTAAAATTGAAAATGGAAATGGAGAATGTGTCAAAGAGACAACAACCAGACCATAGAGCGGACAATAGCCGAAGGCCACCAACTGCCCCTCAATGCAGCGAGAAACTCCCCCCCCCCCCCCCAGCGTACCCCTAAACTAATATGTATACTGTTAAAGTGATAATGGACGTCATACATTTGTACTAAACTCGGAATTATACACCAGAAACAAATATTAAAAATCATACAAGACTAACAAAGGACAGAGGCTCCTGACTTTATATACCTCTAGCAAATGTAAAAACAAAACAAAAAAACATTAATACGCACAGTGATACTCAGTTTAAGAGAAGTCCGAGTCCGATGTCGGAATAGGTAACAAAAGAAACTAAACAAAATGACAATAATACATAAATTAGCAAATGACTTTTAGCAGTTACTGACATGCCAGCTCCAGACCTCAACTAAACTGATTAGGAATATGTCTTCATCATATGAATATGTAGTCTCCATATACAAAAATATGTATTAGTGAATGTTTCCGATCGATATAGTTGTTATGTATCATGTTAATAGACAAAACAGGTATACGTTTTTTATTATACCCTGTATTTTTATTGATTCCGGGTACTCTACAAATATTCATATATAAATTAAAAACAACGCGAAACAAATGCCACAAATAAATAATTAAAGGGGCACTAACTACGAGATTTATAAAAAATCTAATATAGTACATTTTTCGATCAATCATTAATGAAATACAAGTAGTGAATTAACAATTCGCTGTTAGCAGCCAGTATGATTCAATTATGAAGAAAAAGCTAAAAAACATAGATTCTGAATTATTCACTTGCAAGTGAATAATTCGACCTTATTGAATTTGTATGGATGTAAATGCCACTTCAACCCCTTAGCTTGAGATGGACAACACGAGAATTGTTTGTGTTAAGTTATATAACGGAAAAGAATGTCAACATTGAAAGTGAAACAAAGGTTAATCATTTTATTAACTGATTCGATCTACAAAAAAATCATTCGTATAAGATAAAAACGATGATAAACATTTATTCATCTATAATATAAAATGAAAAAGACCTAGAAAAACAGCACGAGTTAGCTTAATCTATTTAAATCTAAATTTATGTTCACATCGCTTATATGGTCATCTGAAGACCAACGGTAAACTCCATGGTTAATTATATGGCGTCTAGATTAAATTACACACGAAACGAATCAACGTATGTTTATGCCGGTGCAATGTTATCTGTTTATTTGAGACTTTTGATAGTTTGGATACTAGTACATGTTTTAAATTGTTATAAATCAAAATATGAAAATTTTATTAAAATCGGTGAATATGAATTCGAAAGCTAGTGGCCCTTTAAGTAGACAGTACACATTTAGTATTTCTGCTTTAAAATTTTTAGTTTTTTGCAATATTCTCGGTACCTCATATTTTCGTTTTACGTAACTTTTGTAGTTCTTGGTAAAACTTCAAACTTTGAATACGTGCAAATGATGAAACTTTTGTTAAATCTTATTTCCCATTTACCGTATAAGTCATAACAGTACAACAATTTTGCAAAGACAGTATTACTGAGACAGTGACCAATACATTTTTCAGACTAAAAATAATGTCACGCACAACAAACTTCGGTGAAATTTGATAGTCATGTCATCAACAATAAAGAAACGAAAATTTGAATACCTATTTTATATTTATAAAAGGTATTGGCAAACCCGTTATTAGAGCAGGGACAAACATGTCTCTTTAAATCTATACACATTTTGCAAAGATAAATAAACAGAAGTCAGATTCATTGAAATGAATATCAAAGGACATTTCTTTTAAATTTTTCCATAAGAATAAATAGAAAACCAACGCAGCGAATTTGTCTGACGGTATTTTAAAAATTGTATACAAATATTTGTTCACCAAACACAAATGAAACAGGTACATTTCTTTTTTGACAAAGTTATCGATGAATTTTAATTTCGAATACGTTTTATTTCTATTTGTTAACCTTTTTTTTATTAATTGTCAAATGTAGGGATTTACTTGAACAACCGGTAACTAGACAGTTTGGCAATATTATTTGTATACGCCGATTTATTAAAGAAAAACAGTTAAATATTGACATTTGTTACAATGTTAAAAAGAAACTTTAGGTTCTGTGTTGACTTGAGTTATCGTTGATATGTTCATAATTATAAATTAACTGTTAACAACACTTTGAATTTTCTACCTCAGGAATAGATAACCCTAGCTGTATTTGGCAAAACCTGTAGGAAATTTTGGTCCTCAATGCTCTTCAACTTCGTACTTTAATTGGCTTTTTAAAAATATTTTGATTCGCGCGTCACTGATGAGTCTTTTGTAGACGAAACGCGCGTCTGGCGTAAATATGACATTTTAATCCTGGTTTCTATGAAGAGATTAATCTCACTCATCGTTCTTGAAATTATTGACCTGATATGTACAGATAACATACATATCCTTTGTCATAAACTTCAAGCGGTCATCAAAGTGTGGTACTAGTGCATATTTTCAATATTGTCTATACTATATATAAGATCACATCCCCGTTCACATTCTTTTCTTAAAATAACACAACAAGCATAAATCATGTGTAATCTAGCTCTAACTAAGTGGTTAAACTGAAGTTCAAATGACAACGGATTCAATGAGGTAGAATAATTCACTTGCAAGTGAATAATTCATCTTTTTTTAGTTTCTTAACGTATATTAGCAAAATACAACCATAGTGGCTGCTAAAAGCGAACTATTATTTCACTATTCAACTTTCATTTATGTTTGAACAACGACGATCGTACTTTAAGTTTTATATGTATCGCGTAGCTAGTCCCCCTTTAAAATAATTCCAAGGGCATATTAAATGATAAAAGATCTAAACAGTATAGTCGTACGTCGAAGATCAACTTTACCCGAATGAGTTTTCATGTAGAATTTATAAAAACCTCTATTTTGAGGAAACACAATGCCCAGCGCAATTTACACATAACATTATCAACAAAACTAAATATAAACACAACACAAATCCAAAATACAATCAAAATGAAGAGCGGTGAAGGTGGATTTTGGATGAATTGATACACAAATTCTCCAGTAGAACAAATATGTTGCTAATGTCAAGCAGCAGTCGTTGATAATTCGGATTCTGTGATGTCTTAATACGGACAGAAAGACGAGGAGAAAATTATGAAGATCATAAATAGACAAAAATGACACTATTAAATTAACCGATTTGATATTTACATCGAGCATTGTCAAGGGATGTACCGATGAATAGTAAAGTGGTCGCATATATCACAATGTTGTATATATCCTGTGAGCAGTATATAACAAAACAAACACACAATATTCACTCCCCATTAACTAAGCAATTTTCTTGTTGTTGATTTTATCAAGGGCCTTGTAGCTAGTACGTGTTCCATCATGACTGTTCTGTTATGTTGTATGTATAAAAAGAAAATACAATTCTTAAATTCATGATGTAAAATTAAATATTGAAGATGGAAATTATCTTAGCGTTGCAAGTTATGAATTATAATGGGTGATACTTACAGGCATTGTAATCAAACGCATTTTGTCAATCATTTACTTTTAAAAATTGCAGTTGTTACAAAGTTTAAAACAATCTTAACTCAAAAGCAATATAAATTTTAGAATATATAAAGTTGAAAATAATCCAAATTCAAAAGCTATATGAAATCTCCACTTCAGTTGACTGAAACTTTTATTTAGAAAATCACTTCATTGATTTTGATACATACGATCTTTTCGCAACTTATAAAAACACTATTCAAGCCATCACAATGTCAAACTTTATTCTTTACTTGAATAACCACTTCTTTTTTCTTTTTTTTTATAAATAAACGAAACGTTATGTGAATGGTTTTAACCAAACAAAGCAGTTTGTGTTTATCGCCACATTTATGCACCGATTTGGGCTATTTCGTGGCGGTCATAGTTTATAGGTGGAGGAAGTCGGTGTGCCCGGAGTAAAACACCGATCATCGAAGAGACAGACAGTCTGCTTTATTTTATCTACAAAGGTTTGTTTGATTGTTGTCTATCCAGCCTTCACATTAATCTAATTTTTAATCGATTACTAACGGAAGGGATTGAATTATTTTTTTGTATAACATATTAACATTTTTAACGTTCGTTTGGAATATCGATAGATTCGTACACAATTTTTTTAGGTTGGTTTGATTGACCAATTATCGCCAGAGTTTTGTTTAATTTCTAAAATCCAGCGTAATCGAAGTGTATAATATGTTAATAGTTTTTAACCCAACTTCCAAATAGTCTTTACTAAGGGTTGTATGTTGAATTTTTTTTCCAATTCCAAATTGAATTATAGACTATAGTTTAGACTTTTGTAATCTTTCTTTTGGTATGTACATATTTTGGGCAATATAAGTTAAGTTAAGAAGAAAATCATATTTTACTTCTATTATTAAATCTATCAATGTTATAAGGGCACTACCTGTCAATTTTATGGTCATCGATTTGACTCAAATTCTCATATTTTGTTTATACCAACATGACCAATGTGAACATTTATCTAAACTATCAAAAGTCTAAAAAAAAATAATGAACATAACTATCGAGTCGACCCCCGATGACCATATATGCGTTGTTAACATAAATACAGTAATACATAGATTAAACAACTCGTGCAATTGAACTTTTATAGGTCTGTTTAATTCTATATTATAGATTTAAAATATATATTTCTCGTCGTTTTACCAGTACAAGAATGATTTTTTTGTGGATCGAATGGGTGAATCAAATGATTTACCTTTTTTCACTTGCAATATTAACATTTTTGCCTTTACATTGCCAGTACACGGACAATGCGTGCGTTATCCATGTCTAGCTAAGGAGTTTAATTGAAGTTCACATGGAAACGGATTTAATGAGGTATTGAATGCAAGTGAACAATTCATTATCAATGTTTCTTAGCTTAATTTAACAAAACCAAACCATTTTGACTGCTAAACGATCAAAGACCACAATTATTTCGTAGTGCATTTTCTTTTAAAACATAGATGAACATTAAAAAAATCCCACCTGCGCTTTCTCAATTTTTTTTTACAGTATGTTGTACTATTTTTGAAACAAATTATATGAAAATTATAGAAAATTTCATTTGCTCTTACTGAAAATAAGTACAATAAATCTTTTGACAGCTTCCGAAGTGCTAATTTTTAACCGTTTTAGCTGGCCCAAATCACTATTTTCCTTTAAAATTCCGGACCCAAATTTTTTTTACAGTGTTATTTCAGCCCCCTTCTTGCAATTTGAGGCATACAACATGGTTAAATAAATTTGGAAGGGGTAAACAAGAAATTGGTAAGTAACCCACTGTCAACAGTAGGGACTATATTTGTGGACAACGAAAATCAAGGGACAACAATTGTGGTCTTGGACCAAAAGGTGAATTATCATTTTACTATAATTTCACTTTCATTAATGACTGAACCAAGAATATCATACTTTAGATTTTTTTTAAATATCGTAGCTAGTGCCCCTTTAAGTTTCTTTTCATTCAGTTTGATGGTATCTTTTCAAAACTTGTTACCTATTTATTACTGTTACCGTCACTTGTTGACAGTCTCCATTGGCATAACCAATGTCAAACCCAAGATTTTAAGTGTTATCCGTTTTCCAAATATATTAAATATTTTTTTAAACATATCATTATCATGGTGAACTTAAAATTATTCATAAACAAAAATGAGGCATCATTGCTGAATTTTGATCAACTGTCTCTTGGTAATTTGACTAGAATTACTGGAAGAACAAGGGTGCGAGTGCGGCTTAAAGACTTCTTGAAATATTTATTGTGAATAAACGGCTTGGGATCTTGTTTAAAGACGTCATTGAACCTTTGAAAAATTTTATTAATGACAAACGATATTTTGTGTACTCGATTATGCTAAGCACATTGTAATATTGATATCATCATATAACAGTACGATGTATTTGAGAATGGAAATGAGGAATTAGTCTAAGAGAATAAGTCAAAGAAAATATAATGAATAGGTTTGCATTCCCGGGGTAGGATTTTAAAAAGAAATGAAATTTTAGAGCCAATTGAACAGATGATGGTAAAAAAGGGATGAAAGATACCAAATGGACATTCAAACTCATAAATCGAAAATAAAGTAAAACTCCATGGCCAAAAATGAAAAGGACAAATAGACAATTAGAGCAATCATAAGCACCCACAACATATAAAACTAACGTATAAGCAACACGAACCCCATACAAAAACTAGGGTTAATTCCAGTTGCCCGAGAAGGGTAAGCAGATCCTGCTCCACATGTGGCATTCGTCGTGTTGCTTATGTTAGAACAAATCCGGTAAATAGTCTAATTCGGTAGGTCACATTAATGAAAGGGAAGAGAATTATAGGAACGACGGAAGGAACATATCAGATAACAGTTGGGAAACGGTAATTCCATAACTGTCAATCACCTCGTGATGGCGTCCGTAAAATTTACGAAGGGAAGACTTCAACTTCACCAATTGGAACTCTTGGTTTAATAGCTTCTTTGTGTGCAGCAACCCTGTATCAAGAAAATCAGGATAGGAAATGCAAGCACGGGAATATCGTATCAGTTCGGAGATGTATACCCCGTATGCAGGTGCTGCAGGAATTTTGCTACTTAGAAATGGAAAGTTCACAATTGAAAAGCTGAAATAATCTCTTTTGTCGTAAAATTTTGATTTCAATTGACCCTCATTGTTAATTTCTAGATGTAAGTCAAGATATTAGGCCGACTTAACTGTATCTGTTTTATCGAAAAGTAGAAATAATGCATATTGCTAACTTTTGATCCTTTTTCCTAAGAATTTCCTGTAACAAGTTGGCCTCATACTTTGGTTCCAATTGGAATGCCGACAGTCTGTTGAAAAACACATCCTCCGAACGTAACAAACTGAGCTCATTGAAAAATGCATTAAGGAAGACGATGAATGAAAATAAAACTGTTCATTATTTTTATTTATGGAATAAACCTCGTGTGGGAATCATTTAAGTATAAAATAACTGACTCAACTTCTTAATTATTTATTCAGTATTAAATGTTTGCATTCTTTAATACACATGTAAAATACGTATCTATACCGTTCTGTATTTTCGCATATATTTACATGTTACCAAGTTTAAAATTGCCAATCACAAATATAATGACATTAAGGGAGAACAAAGACAAAGGCTATAAAATGCTTTTACATACGACATAAAGAACATTATGTAGAAAAAAAACCAACCATTATAATCAATGTATATAGCTGCAATGAATTAATCATTTAAACTCGATCATATACTAGCTAATAAAAAACTATAAATAAAATAAAATCAAAGCTAATGCTTAAAATAAGAGGTCTGTCTGTAAAACCTACTAAAATTAAACGCTTGACGTTATCATACTTCGAACTCTGTACAAGCAATATCAAAATAAAAGTAAAGGCATGATTGAATGTTGCACACTGTTTTACAATAGTATGTTAATCATTCATCGATTTGAGAATTGTATATCTCAGTTTATGTATTGTTAACATGTTATAAAATTAACAGATACGGACAAAACAGTGCAATTAAATTCACTGATTTTTTACTTTTATTTCAAAATAATGGGGAAAACCATCTCAAGTCGTTCCAGGTTTAATATAATTTTTCCACGCATAAACACAGTGATTCGTTTTGTTTTGCTAGGACAACTGTAGAGGCATATGGGCTTTGAAACCTCTTAGTTATACTATTTTTATTGCATTTTTATTGATGGTTCTTTATTTCTATATACATCAAATGCAGTATGAAAATGTGAAGATGTGGTATGGTTGTCAATTTGAGAGACTAACTGACACATAAATTCATATCCAAAAATGTATATATAGCTTGTGTATTGAACTGTTCAAACAGGAATATATTACCACCACAAAAGCTCAGAAGGAGACTGCAGATCGTGCCATATTGATACAAATACTCTCAGAGTTTTTAAGAAATCTGTATGATTTGGTTCTTAGACTTCTGAACAGATTGTAAGACGAAAATACACATGAAAAAATATTGGGTGAGGTCGGACCATTTATAAATATAATTCCAAAAAAATGTGATAGGTACTTTATAGTTGACTATGCGGTATGGGCTTACCTCATTGTTGAAGGCCGTACGGTGACCTATAGTTGTTCATGTTTGTGTCATTTTGGTCTTTTGTGGATATTTGTCTCATTGGCAATCATACCACATCTTCTTTTTTATACTTTTAAACAGAAGATGTCAGCTATCTTGAAATTGTATCCCCTTTATTCAAACTAACAAGGCCAGAGGCTTCTGCCTTGCGACAGGCGTAAAACAATGTAACGTGGTACAACATGTTGTGTAAGATCTTAACTATGTTAACCCTTCTTATAAACCTCTAGACGATGTAAAATGTAAGAGCGTTGTGCTTGAATGTTATGGTCTATTGGGAAACGAAATTGTGATTTGAAATGTCTAACAGACACCGAAGGGATGATTTTATACGTAAGGATTGTCTTATCCCAGGCAAAAATAAACTTAGCCGTACTTGATTCAACTTTTTAGAATTTTGGGTCACAAATGCTTTTCAACATTGTACTTGTTTGGCTGGCTTAACATTTTGATTTAAGCTTCATTTGTGAGTCTTGCGTACTAAATTATAAGCCTGCTTCCTTTGATAACTATTTACACCACTGTTTCGATGCCACTACTGGTGGACGTTTCGTCCCCGAGGGTATTACCAGCACAGTAGTCAGCACTCTGTTGTGACATGAATATAAATTATAGGGTCATTTTTGATAAATCTACTGTTTGCAAATGTTGGAATTATTCCAAAATACTAATGATTTACTTATCCCAGTCATAAATAACCTAGGACGTTTTTGGGACAACTTTTTTCAGAATACTGGGTCTCAAATGCTCTTAAACTTTGTATTTTTTGTCTTCTGTAATGTAGTTATATTGATTTGGTATTTACCCTTATTTAGCCTCTTACTAGTCTGTTAAGAAAATGCTTACTGTATATGACTTGCTATTCCAAAAACAAAAGACTTTTTTTAATATTGATGTGTATTTAAAAAGAAATCTGATGTAATTTCCGATAGGACAGACACTCTCTCAGATTGTTGAATTTGTTTTTGGATACACACGTATCATTAAAGTTGAATATTTGATTCATCGTCTCGATTATAAAAAAAACAAAACGTTTGTTAGATTAAGGTGTCACACCACCAACTCATGGTACGTCACATCCGGTTGTATACCAAAATAGGTCGGAAAAATACGTCCTTGAATTCAACAGTTGTAGTGATTAATCCTACATTTTATTTCAGTAAATGATTTCTGTGTAATAAACCTATGTCTTGGGTATTTTAAAGCATTATTATTTTTTTATTTGGGATTTCTATAGAATATTTTGTAATATTGAGGTAACATAGTGACTTAATTGGTTATCAAAGGTACCAGGATTATAATTTAGTACGCCAGACGCGCGTTTCGTCTATATAAGACTCATCAGTGACGCTCAAATCAAAATATTTATAAAGCCAAACAAGTAAAAAGTTGAAGAGCATTGAGGATCCAAAATTCCAAAAAATTGTGCCAAATTCGGCTAAGGTAATCTATGCCTGGAATAAGAAAATCCTTAGTTTTTCGAAAAATTCAAAGTTTAGTAAACAGGAAATTTATAAAAATGACCACATTATTGATATTACCTGTACACAGCTAAAATAAGGGGAGAAATTTTATTGATTGACTTTTAGTGATAGATATATTCTTATATGCAATGAAATATTATGTGAATTTTTATATATAGAACTGGACAGGATAAAACTTTACTCATTCCAAGTATTTCTTTATTTAAAACAAAGACCTACTCATTTTTTTGAAAAGTGCAAATTGACAAGACTAATAGGGGAAATCAATGAGACTATCGATTGATAAATGTTCAAAAATATAACAAAAATGATAGGTCATCGCGCATTTTCTCAAGCTACAGGTTGTGATAAAATGAAACATTTTTGTATGGATTATATAGGATAAAGGAATATTTCGGGATTAAAAACTAAACAAAATGATAGAATTATCAAATAAATTAGGAAAATATAGTTTTCAAACAATGCCTTGAGAATATAAAGAGACGAACAGACGGTCAGCGTATGTTTTATTCGACTAAAATACAAAAATTTTGCAAAAATCAATTAACAGAGGTCAAATAAATTTCTTTTACATTTTTCTATAAGAATAGATAGAAAACCAACGCAGCGAATTTGTCAGATGGTTTTTAAATAGATGTGTACAATTCATTTGATATCCAAACAAATGCACTCCTTTTTCACTAAGTTATCGATAAATTTTAATTTCGAATAAGTTTATATTTCTAATTGTTTAACCCGTTTTTGTATTAAATGTCATGTGAAGGGTTTAAATTGACCTCAAGGCAACTAGAAAGTCTTGCAATTCTATTTGTAGACACCGTTTTATTCAAACAAAACATTGAGATATTTACATCTGATACAATAACTTCATTTCGGACATAAACAATGTTAAAAGAAAATCCGAGGGTCTCATTCATTGTCATTAAAATTATTGACCTGATCTGTACAGTTTACATATCTTTTGCAATAAGTTTCAAGCAATCATAAAAAGTTTTGTAATAATGCACCATTTTGTCTATATTATATACGATCACTGCCTCGTTTTCTTTAATGGACTCATTTAAGTGAATATTTGGAATGTTATTATTCAAGGTATGTCTCTTTATGAAAATAAACCAAAATAACTGGAGAAAAGCGAACAAGAATATAGGTTATAGATCAGTGTCAACAGGTGGGATACGATATTGGTATAATTGCTGTCAGACAAACGTGACTGTAGCTTACTGATAGGGTTTCGCATGAACTGCAAAGGAACCGATTTCGCGATGCGTGGACTTATTAAGTGATCCCAAATGTATATCCGCACGCAATGACAATGTCTTATGGGGGGGGGGGGCAATAGCTGTCAAAATCAAATTCATCCATTTGACTCAAACGCACATATTTGATTCATAACACACTAAAACACATATTTTAATTATAACAAGTATTAAATAAATAGATAGCAATGCATATACTAGATAATATATATTCGAATTTCGTGTGTATTTGAGTCTAGACGCAATCTGATTCAATATCGAGATGACTCCGAACACTACCGACGGTCTCATGACAAGATATAAACATACATATATATATGGTCAACGTGCAAATTGATTTTTCTATGTCAGTTTGATTTTGGGATAGAGATTAAAAAACGAGTTAAGTTTCGATTACATCTTTATTAGAAAGATAGATCGAATTAAATCTTGTTTCACTTTTAAAGCTGGCATTCTTTTTTTTTTTAAATACTCAGTACTCATAAGTCATGTGTAATCTGTCTCTACATCAGGGGTCACCTACAGTGAATAAATCATCATCGATGATTCTTAGCGTATATCGTGTACATGATGTATATTGACTGAATGAACCATAGTGGCTCATAAAAGCGAATTTCAATACTATTTCGCTTTCATTTATGTTCGAACAAAGAAAATCGTACTTTGATTTTTTTATGTATCTCGCAGCTAGTCCCCTTTTAAAATGAACATATACTATAATGGAATTATACAGGTTTCCAGAGAATATACAACGAAAAATATATACAGAATAGTCATACGCCAAAGATAAACTTTACCCGAATGAGTTTTCATTAAAGATTTATAAAAAGGTTTGTTGGATCTTTGTCTGTCCATCCTTTACATTAGTCTAAGTTTTAAACAATTACTAGGGGAAGGGATATAACTAATTTGTTTGTCTAAGATGTAAACATTTGTAATGTTCTTTTTAAATATCAAGCGGTTTGTACAAAATTTGTTAAGGTTAGCTTTGGGTTTAATTGACTTATTATCGCCAGAGTATTGTTTAATTTTTAAAATCCAGCGTGGTCGAAGTGTTTATAATCATTTTTAACCCATCTTTTAAATAGTCTTGACAAAGGGTTGCACGTTTACTCTTATAGACTAGAGTTTTAGTTCTTTTGTATTATTTCTTTTGGTATGTACATATTTGAGGCAATTTAAGGTAAGTTTGGAAGAAAAAATTATTTCACTTCTATTATTTTATCTATTAATGTTAAGTTTCTTTTCATCCAGTTTGATGTTATCTTTTAATAACTATGTTAGCTGTTTATTACTGTTACCGTCACTTTTTGACAGTCTCCATTGATATATTCAAGGTCAAACCCATTTTTGTGAATGCTATCTGTTTTCCAAATATATTAAACATTTAAAAAAAATATCATTTATATCATGGTGAGCAAACATTATTCATATACAAATATGAGGCTTAATTGCTGAATTTGAATGAACTGTATCATGATATTTTGACGAGATTTAGTAGAAAAAAAGGGCGCGAGTGCGACTTGAAGACTTCTTGAAATGTTTATGTTGAGTAAACAGCTTGGGATCTTGTGTAGAGACGTCATTGAACTTTTGAAAATAATAATCGGTGTAATGTCATCGCATGTGTTATTAACCGTAACCAATAATATTTGAAGTGAAGAATTTTTTTAAGCAGATGATATAAATTTCATGCGGATATGTTACATATTCGTAACAAACGATATTGTGTGTACTCGATTATGCGTTCCACCATCCGTTTCAATTAACAATTACGTTAACAGTCTAAAGGTAGGATTTATTTTCCTTGGTATTACTCGATTTATTTCACTTGACTGGGCGGAGTTTAACCGATTCGCTCACAATAAACCAGTCCATCAATATATGGGTGTTTTAGAATAAACTCACCAATGAAGTGTCCAGTCATTGTTTTGTAAATTCCTTTGATGACACTGATAGGTGATTAGAAATCAGTTATAATTATAACGGTAATCATCCTTATCACACACATCTTGAAATAGACTGTCCTTATGCAAATTAAAACGTAAGCTCCGCCCGATCAGTTAAATTAACATTGGTAATAAGCACATCGTTAATAATGATATCATTAAATAACAGTATCATCAAATTGAGAATGTAAATGGGAAATTAGTCAAAAAGAATAAGTCAAAGAAAATAAAATGAATAGGTTGGCATTTCCCGGGGTAGGATTTTAAAAATACATGATATTTTTAGAGCCATTTGAACATACGAAACTGAGCTCATTGAAAACGCATAACTGAAGACGATGAATAAAAATAAAACTGTTTATTATTTATAATTTCAAAAAATTAACCTCGTGTGGGAGTAATTCAAGTATAAAATAACTGACTCAACTACAAACTTTTTAATCATATATTCAGAATCAAATGTTCAAATTCATCAATACACATAATTATTGTAAGTAATTTAAATGTATTATCTATACTATTCTGTATTTGCGGATATATCGTCATCCACATGTATGAGCAGTGTTACCAAGGTGAAAATTGCCAATCACAAATATTATGACATACACCTCAAATTTCTCAAATATTTTATAGAAACCCAAAACAAACAAAAATAATGTGCTTAGAAATACTCAAGATATATGTCAATGACACAGAAATGATTTTTCTGCAATAAAAAGGTAGGACCAATTCCCTCAACTGTCAAATTCAAGGGAAAAGGTTTTTCGAACTATCATCAACGTGTACTATGATTTGGTAATAATAAAAAAGAAACAAACTTTAACACAAAAAGTCATATAAAAAAAGAAGATGGGGTATGATAGCGAGTGAGACAACTCTCCACAAGAGACATCATGACACAGAAATAAACAATTATGTGTCACCGCACGGTCTTCAAAAATGAGCCTACTTAGGTATTACAGGCCCCAAAAATTAAACAATAAAGCAAGAAAACTAACGGCCTAATGTAAGTACAAAAAATATAGAAAATGAAATAAGTTACATATAAACAAACGACAACAACTGAATTAACGGCTCCTGACTAGGGGTAGGCACATACATACAGCATGTGGTGTGGTTGAACATGTTAGCGGGATTCCAACCCTCTCCTAACCTCGGATATTGTTGTAACATTACAACATCAGAACGAACTGTAAAATTCAGCTTAACTCATCAGATGAAATACATCTAACAACTGTTCATTTTGTATACAAATAAAAAAATAAAAGTAAAATCAATTTACTGAATACTGAACTCCGACGAAAGTACAAAACGGAAAGTTTCTAATCAAATGGTAGTAAATATAGATGGATGATTATAGTCAGATAACAAAACAATACTAACATGCAAAAACTGAAACTAAATGCATGCTATTCATGATTTTTATATCTTGAGGAAAAGGCGACAAAATTTATTCACAAGGCGGCAAAATATAGCAAACCAGTTTATTTTCTCCAACTGTTTCAATTACCGTTTTGCCAAACTTATCATACATATTAGTTGAATAAATGTATACATATTACTATAAATGTTTACCTACCTTATTAAAACAACTTCTAAACCATCAAACCCTCATCAAAACTTTTCTGAACTTTCCATAACTACTGGAATGTAAAGTAGTGTGTAAAAGTTAAAGATTTAAAAATTAAAATGATCGATCTGTTTCATTTAAAGTAATACAATTTTTCTTTTGTATAGATTTAAAGAAATCTTTGACAAAAACGTTCTGTTAAGGTTATTTTTTAATAAGTTTGTGGATTTTAGATTAAAGAAATTTCAAGGCCACAAACAATAAGTGAGGAAATCAAATAGACTCCAAAAGGCGTAAAAGTTGGCATAATGCAGTCGGGGCACTTAGCGAACTCCATAATATTATGAAATTCCGTAATTTTTGTGGAAAATTAAAGTTGTCTCCCTTTGACTAACAGGCTAAATTTAAGATGGGAGATAACTATATTTTGAAACTGATTCTCTAAAAAAAAAAAAGGGAGACAAACGAAATCTATTTATTGTTTTCTTAAATTCAATGAAAAAAAAATACATAATAACATGCAGGGATGTCACCTCGGTGAAGAGTACTCGCTTGGTAAAAAAAATTACAAAATGGAAACACAAAATTATATCCATTTTTTGTATTGTGGGTCGTTGTATTTTTCATTGTTTTATTTATGTAAACTGTATATTATGTATAAGGTTTTAAGCCATTGTCTCATATGGGCGTAAAGTGCTTTTCAATAAAGAATTTAAGGACTTAAAAACGTAAAACCCTCAACATTAGAACAATGGACTAGGTAATAGTCCAATGAATTATATACCATATAAATCATAATTAAAAATAAGCTTATTTAATACATGTACTAATTATGTAAACTGACAATTATCTAATCTAATAATTAAGTGATATCTATAAAAAAAAAAAAATTTAAACAACATGCAGTATTAAGGGACCGTAAAAACCACATTTTCAAAATAATCAACAAAAGGGTAATGTTTGAACTAACTGATGACTTTAATAATTTTCTGAGGGTCGAAATAAGGTGCATTGAATTTGTCTGATCTAAAAGTAGTATCTTGACAACTGTGCCTTGGATGAGGCTTATTCTCAACTGTATTGGTAACTAACAGTCCTGCTGATGAAAATATCCCTTACAGAACTGAAATGTTTGCAGCAGATCTGCTGCAAACTTGCTGCAGGTCTGCTGCAAACAAAATGCTTGCAGGAACCCTTTGAATAATGTTTGCAGATGTTCGCAGCTAGCTGCAAACCTCCGGCAAACATTGCAGCTTTTTGCTGCAAGCTTGCTGCAAGGTCGCAGAAACAAATATGTTTGCAGTAAGATTGCAGGAAAACTAAAATATAAGGGATGTTCGCAGCTAGATTGCAGGAATCTTTGACAATTTTATATGTTTGCAAGAGCATTGCAAGAAACTACATAAAACGACTGAGCATGCCTATTGGTAACTTCTTGGAAGATAAAGATTTGAAATTTGAAAATGTTGGTGATGTTTGTGTCATGATATATATTAGTGTTCAGGGAGGCATTATAGTTTGGAAATGAACAGATTATGTTTTGAAGACATTATTTGTAAGTACATATTCATCGTAATCAAATTCACTCCCTCCACAGATATCTGCATGAGGTTTAAAATACATTTTCAAATAATATGTAACCATGCCATATGCAGTACTCCCTCCTATGCTTAGAGATTATAACTTACAAAATATATGTAAGTCTAGTTGAATTTTGTGACAATTTTAGTATACAATCATATACACATGTAAATTTCAAATAAATCTTTTTTACTTTAGATTCATGTATGTAATTCATTTGAAAACTTTCTTGGAATTAATTTAGCTTATTAGACATGTTAAAAGGTATACCCTTATGCTATGATAATTTTTCAAATGATAACGTAATTGAATTATCATGATTATTTTATGAATGGATGGAGTAAACAAATTTTTTTTGAATTTGCTGTGTAATATAGATAAAATGATGTGTACACAACATGATATTGGTTAAATGTATAACAGATTGATTTGAATACAAATGTTTGCAGCAGGTCTGCAGCAAACACACAGGAGAAAGATTAATTTGCATAAATATGTTTGCAGCAGGTCTGCGGCAAACACTCATTTGCATATTAATGTTTGCAGCAGGTCTGCAGCAAACACGCAGGAGAAGGATTAATTTGCATAAATATGTTTGCATCAGGTCTGCAGCAAACACTCATTTCCATATAAATGTTTGCAGCAGGTCTGCGGCAAACACTCATTTGCATGGTAAATTGTTTGCAGCAGACCTGCAGCGTATTTGCAGCAAACACGCCGCGAACACAGACTCTATGTTTGCTGCAAGTCTGCAGCAAGTTCGCAGCAGACTTGCAGCAAATGTTTGCAGGAGGCTGATTTTTTCAGTAAGGGATATGCTCTGACGGTATAAATGGTGAGGGAATGACTAAGGTTAGCTTAAAGTATAAGATTTTGAAAAGTGTCTTGTTCATGGCATACATTGTACCTTTGTTTGGGAGATAAGATTCGTATTTTCTTATTTAATATTTAATTTCCCGGGAGGCGCTTTCAATAAATTCATTTTTTGTTTAAGCTTTTAAAGAAAGCAACAACATTCTAACAGGAGACCTGTCCAGTGGCGGATCCAGAAATTTTCATAAGTGGGGGCCCGCTTCAGTCACGCTTCAGTGATTCCCTATATAAGCAACCAATTTTTCCCCAGAAAGGGGGACCCGGGCCCCCTGCCCCCCCCCCTTAATCCGCCTCTGCAGTCTATCGAAAAATACTTTCCTGGATTGATATCCCTCAAAGGTGCAAGATTTTTTTTTAAAGTCTATATATATGTTTCAATTAAGCATAAACCTATAATCAAACAGAAAAAATTGAGTTCAGAAAAAAAATCAGAAAAAAATGCACTATTTTGTTTCCCTCCATGTTTTGACAGGAAACTGGAGTTGTAATACAAGACTGGTACCTTGACAAATTGTTGATGCAATCACATTGACATATGCGTATCTGTTTCCATATGTGTGCTATAAACACATTATAATCTGCTGTGTAATTATAAATCGTCTAAGCTACAAAATATTGTGTTTAATCAATGAGTATAGAAAAATATAAGTCAGACAGATCATGAGGTGTCGAGCCCCTAATAAAATGTACAGTATTTTTATAATTAGTGTCACTATGCAATGGCTTGGGCTCCTGACGATGGACATGGCCATGATCAATTAGTTAATTCTAATTGGTCTAAATAGATGTTCGAAACACCTTATGATCTATGGAGTTGGGGTGCTGGGATAGGCTTTGACAACGATTTATTGAAATATTTGAAACATCTTCCTATATCTATTTGAATGTGTCCCTGTCGAGCTGACACAATCACAATAGCCGCCTTTCGAACGTGTCTTAAAATATTCTTGTGTTACCTATTCTAAGATCGGTTCCGGACTTCTTTTTACTAGGCATATTGCTGTGTGTATACATGGGGGGGGGGGGGGGGCAGATTTCACTAAACAAGTTATATATAAATTGAGGTCTAGCAGGATGGCTGCAGTGAAGGCGATTTGGTGTCCTGGCGAGGGAAGATCAACAAATTTGCGAAAGCAAGTTTACAGATCTAACATTGTTGGGTTAATGTTTAGACGAGTTATATATATACGAGTCTAAATTGAAAACTACGTTCAAACCTATGATTGCGTTGGATAAAAACCGCAATTTTTATACGTGTGCATGTAAACCAAATTTCGTTGTAGAAGGGTCTAAAAACTGCACAAACAACATTTTCCAAAAGACCAAAAAAGTGAAAAAAGTATATTTAAACAAAACGCATTTGACTAACAGGTCGAACAACTGATGTTCTTTAACCCTGCTGACTGCCATTGTATATATACATGCCGCATTTTTGCGGCTATTCTAAGTCGGGATTCTCTGGCCCATGTTAGTTTAATATGATTTGTTTTGCTACTTATTTTGGTTCCTTTATATGTTTCGGAGATTTTTTTTTATTAAATTTCATGTTTGCTGAACTTCGATACACACATACTGTTTAGATGCAAGCAAAACCTCACTTGTGGGATTTCCTCACTGGTTGAAGACCAATTGGTGGCCCTGTGCTGTTTTCTGCTCTTTGGACGGGTTATTGTCTCTTTGACACATTCCCAATTTTCATTCTCAATTTTAAGTTCTAAAGTTACCAATGAGAATAATGTCATGCTTTATACTATTCTAATATTGATAGACATTATATTTGTCAATATCTAAATGGTCAGAGTCAGACTTATTTCACAACAATTAAAATCATGCATGATGTTTAAACTCCATACAGTTGTGTCACGGAGCTGTTCTAAGGCACTGGCTTTTAAAACTGTGTTCAGATATATATACAAATTTATTATTAACAGTTCAAAATATACAGTTCAATTAATTTACATTGTTAATTCAGAGACACATCCATTCTCTTTCACTAACTCTCTTCAATCCCTCTCGAAACTCTACATTCACTCACTTTTATCATCGCAAAGGCCCTTGCTACTTTCATGACTTTCTCACACATAAAATCGTCATTCATTTCCAGATCACACAAGCATGGGGACAGAATATAAACAAACAGAGACATAAATTATACGCTTCTAATTAGAAATGATTACAGTTAAAACACAGCTGCATCATACATTAAATTTAACGGTCAATCAGACAGTCTGCTAAAGTTCATGAAAACAATAAAACTACAAATACTTAATACACATGACCATAGGAAATTAATGAAGGTAATTAAATACTGATCCGAGATAAGAATAAATATTGCAAAGTTTCACCCTATGACATACCTCCCCAATTAACTGTGGCGTCTCGACACACAAACACACTGTTACTCATACATCATGAATTTATATAAACATACACAATATTATTATATATTTTTTTTTTAACTATTATTTTTTTTTTAACATATTAAAACAAAGTCAACGTCTCTATATACATTGTTCTCAATATATGAAAGTCATTTATAATGGCAAAATCTTTAATTGGGTCTGTCAAAATAATGTTTCCTAATCTCTTAGACTCATTTCGCGATCGAATTATATCTAAAATTTTCACCATTTTATTGTCGGATCAATGTTCGGACCAATATCTCCTTCGTCTGTAATGGGCCTGTCATCAGGATCAACACATTGTTCGATACGATTAACATGTACATGTACAGTTTGTAATAGGCGGACACATCACTGCATCTACTGGTAGTACGGGATCACGGCAAATTATTACGAAAAACGGAGTCTCTTGCATACTCTCGTGAAACAAAGTTCTGTAAACTAACAAAACAAAAGGAATAAAGGTATCCCAATCACGCTGGTGTCCACTAACATCCATTAATAACATTGCAATTAATGTTCTGTTAAACGTTCCAATAAGCCCTCAGTCTCAGGATGGTATGCTGTTCTTTAAGTTGACATATTTCTTTCAAAAGGCTTGATCGAAAGTTTTTAACTGTCTTGGAGCCCCATGACGCCAAACAACTTTAAAACGGCAAACATTATCATTAACACAATAAATTTTCCTAAATCTACATAGACGTGCATGAAAAATCACACAGAATATCTAATCCTGACATATAATACCCGGATACAAACAATTTCTAGCTACATAAACATTATACACAAAATCACACTTATTTTCCAAAACACTGACTGTTGATTCCATATCAACTAACATTTAAGACACTTTTCACATTTACTCGTCATCTTCTGATTTTGGCGACACAAAAACTTCGGATTTGAATAACATGTAATACCATTTTACATCTGACATAATCTTGGCGAGACAAGAATATTCAGTACTAATTTTCACATCAGTGAGAACAGACGTCACGACAGACGAATTTCCAAAATTTCTATTTCCAAATTTTCTTTTTCATCATCTGAAATAACCTCCATTCAGAACAGACGTCGCGACAGACGAATTTCCGAATTTTGTATTTCCACAACAGGATTCATTTCCTTTTCCCTTTACAATATCTGACATAAGCTTCATTCTGAACAGACGTCGCGACAGACCAATTTCTGAAAGTTCTCTTTTCACATACATGTACATAGGATAATCCACATGCCATATATTTCTTCTGCCTTCCCTTTCGCTAAGGAAGCAGGCTAGCTTCAAATTTATTGTTATTGTTGCAATCTCTTCCGATATACTTTTTCCTCCTTTAGGTAGCATTTTGAAGAGTAAAAAGTTAAGTCCAAAATGTAAAATTAAAATCCAAAATACATAAATCAATAAATCCCACCGCTGCCACCATAATGTCACGGAGCTGTTCTAAGGCACTGGCTTTTAAAACTGTGTTCAGATATATATACAAATTTATTATTAACAGTTCAAAATATACAGTTCAATTAATTTACATTGTTAATTCAGAGACACATCCATTCTCTTTCACTAACTCTCTTCAATCCCTCTCGAAACTCTACATTCACTCACTTTTATCATCGCAAAGGCCCTTGCTACTTTCATGACTTTCTCACACATAAAATCGTCATTCATTTCCAGATCACACAAGCATGGGGACAGAATATAAACAAACAGAGACATAAATTATACGCTTCTAATTAGAAATGATTACAGTTAAAACACAGCTGCATCATACATTAAATTTAACGGTCAATCAGACAGTCTGCTAAAGTTCATGAAAACAATAAAACTACAAATACTTAATACACATGACCATAGGAAATTAATGAAGGTAATTAAATACTGATCCGAGATAAGAATAAATATTGCAAAGTTTCACCCTATGACAGTTGCACAAAGGACCTACATGTTGAACATGTTCGAAATATTTGTGACTGGACGTAAAGAAAATAACAATCAATTACAGCGAATCAGTTAAAAGTAATATGTAGTAATATAATAATGTTTTAGAAAAAAAATGTTAAAGCTAGTATACTAAAATTAAACTCGCATTTTATAACGTCCAACACATGCATTTTTTCTTTAGTATAGCGGATAATTGTTTCGACAGGAAATCTCAATTGTTGACAGTCTAGTTGGAGCGTTTGTCTGAGATTTATTATCGGAACTCCCAGCCTGTTTATTTTAATTAGCAACAAGCCTAACTTTAACATTCCTATCTTGTTTGATAATCACATTTGATTGTTTCAACAACGCGCCTTTTTTATCTGCGGTAAATATTGGTGAACTTTGCCATATATTTTCAAGGTTGTAGAAAATATGTTGTTTTAAAATGCTACACAATAATTTGCAATGAAACCTAACATTACGTATACTTGAGAGGCGGATCCAGCAATTTAAAAAAGGGGGGTCCAACCATATGTCCCAATTCAAATGCAATTATAATAGTTTAAAAAAAAGGGGGGGTCTACCCCCAGAACCTCACCCACCTCCACTCCGGAATCCCCAAAACTGTAGTAAAATTTTAATTTACAAATCTACAAAAGGTAATCGCATGACAATTGTTTTCCATTTTGTTTATTAAACTTGAAGATCATAAAATTGAGAAAGGAAATAGGGAATTTGTCAAAGAAACAACTACCCGACCACAGAAAAGACAACAGCAGAAGGCCTCCAACATGTCTTCAACGTAGCGAGAAATTCCCGCACCTGGTCCTGGTTCCTAAACAAATATATACTAGTTCAGTGATAATGAACGCCATACTAAACTCCAAATTGTACACAAGAAACTAAAATTAAAAATAATACAAGACTAACAAAGGCCAGAGGCTGCTGACTTGGGACAGGCGCAAAAATGTGGCGGGGGTAAACATGTTTATGTTTATTACATACATGTACATGTATGTACATGTTTATATAAAATCTGCTATTTTCGGTCGTTAAATTATTTATAAAAAATACGTTTGACGTTACAGAAAAGAGGGATGATTCCTACTCTCATTTTTTTTTATCCCCGTTACCCCTATACGAAAATCCGTCAAATCATTTTCACCAAAATATCTCATCTTTTACCTCTTCTCTTCGCCCAGTTCCTAATCCCTTGACCCCAACTGCCCGCCTGCTAACCCCCGTTTCCCTTCCCATGTTCCTTTACCTCTGTCCGTCTCTCAGGAAATAACAGGTCATGTGGGATCGCTTCATTTTTAAGTGATACATGTATGTGTTTACCATAAATATGTGTCTTTTAAAAGGTGTGTTTGTTTCCTAGATAATTATTCACCAAACTGTTACTTGTACAATGTAAATTTGTTCTTAGTGTAATATTTGTATGTTCCCCTAACAGAACACTTCAATGGTGAAAATTGGCACATTTCACTTGAAGACCATTTAATATAAAATCCTCAAAGAAACATTCTTGATGTGTTTTCCTATATGCAAATTAATATATGTTTCTCCAAATATTGTTTCGCTGAATAATAAAATTTCATTAGATGTTCCACATGGAATATTTCACTAAATGATATATTTGTAATTCTTGTTTGATATTTTTTATTCATCTTGTTTTGGTAATCAGTTTTTCTATTTATATAGTATACATATATATAGGAAGATGTGGCATGTGCTAGTGCCAATGAGACAACTCTCTATCCAAGTATCAATTTATAAAAGTAAACCATTATAGGTCAAGGTAAGACCTTCAACACGGAGCCTTAGCTAACACCGGACAACAAGCTATAAAATGTCCTAAAAATTACTAGTTAAACCATATAAACAGGAAAACCAACGGTGTTGGGTTGGGTTTTTTTTTTTTGGGGGGGGGGGGGGGGGGGGGGTGACAGTCAAATGATAAAATCTGACCCAAAACGTAGCGGAACCTTAGCCTTGTTTTATTTGCTTGATGTATATTCAACCCATTGTCCTTTAAACTATCGATTTTCTAGACGAAAAGGTAACATTTAAAAAAAATTGTCACTCTCTCGGCCATGTGATAGAGTAAATAAACACATCGTATAATATAAATCATCAAAATATTGCATTTTCATATGAAGTATAATTCATTTTTTGTCGTTCACCAATTAAACCATAAGTCAGGCTGTTTGTTAACTTGTTTGAATTGTTTTTACCTATCATTTCGAGGCTTTGTAAGTGATGTTGCAGTTTGGTATTTTTTTATTAGTGAAGGCCGTACGGTGACCTTAAGTTGTTAATTTTTGTGTCACTTGGTCTATTCACATCTTTTTTTGAATTATGTTAATTACGCGAGCAAAAATGTAATGCATTACACGACGGTTCCCCAATGAATAACCTTCATCTATAGATATATATATATATATGGTTAGAATCTGATATGCTACTGTGTAACAGTAATTGTAAAATTTTCAAAAGTACACAAAGTCATCATGGTCACATGCAGTTGTGATAATACTAATTTGATTGAAAACTACATATGAAAATGATATGAAAAAGTACATATTTTTCTTAAAAAATTACAAGTTTAGAAAATTTAAATAAAAGATGATCTAGTCTTAAGGTGGTACAAATGTATTAGTGTCTTCCTCCATCTTGGATTGTAAAAAACAGAGAACCAAAGATCCAGATTATCCATTAAGATAGCAAAATTTGATGCAGGAATGCAGATATTTGATGTGAATTTTCATTTATAAGAGCCAATTTATAAGAATAGAACTTATAAATATTAATATTTTTGCAAATGTTAACTATTTTGGCTTGTTTTTAGGTTTTTTTAATTGCCATTTTAGGGGGAGGTATCTCTAAAACAGTGCATTTTCTGAAGGATTCATGGAATTGTTTTATTTTGTATTTTAGCCGGAAAAAAGTACGGTGACCCTATCTTTTCTTTTGATATTCTCAAAGCAGTGTCTGAAACCTATATTTTCTGAAGTATTTAATAATTCTATCATTTTGTTTAGTTTCTAATCACAAAATGGTGTTTTTTCCTGTATAATCCATACAAAATGTGTCATTTTGTCCCGTCCTGTAGCTTGAGAAAATGCGCATTGACTCATCATTTTTATTATATTTTTCAACATGTATCAATAGATACTACGTTTTGGCAAAGTATGAACAAATTCTATCATTTTTATTTTAGACTCCCATACCACCTTGAGTATTTTCTAGACTGATTTAACTCATTTCTGTACAATAGTTAGTACAATCATAGAGAATCCATGAAATGTGAAAAGGGAGTGTAAATCCCAAAAAGGCAATTCATACTGGCGAGAGGAGCTAGGTGAAGGACTACTTTATCCTTTAGATGCATATAACTTTGAGAACCATACTATTTTCTGTCTATTTTGACGAAAGGAGGGGGAGTGAACATCTTGTACACGCCCTATCATAGATCGCCACTGGCAATGACAAGACTCGATTCTTTTATGATTAAGTGGTAAAAGATATGACATATATAGGTATTATCTGTTCTAATCTTCATTAGTAGAGTTTGAATATTGATTTTATTTTTTAGTAAGACTAGACATCGTGGTTTCGTCCTTGAATCAAAGTACCTAGTATGCTTATTTTTAGACTGGACTTTAAGTACACGTATTGAAGACTAATAAACCCATGCTGATCTTAAGGTGCACAGTTATCTTTGATTTCAAAACCTTTCTGTTTGAACCCGTCTTTGTTTTCTTGATACATTACACTTACAATAAATGAAATTTAACTTTTCAACTTATTAACCAAAATCGAGTGGTATTATGGTGGGAGAGGACTGACATGTAAGAATGGTGTACCAAAGATTAACTTAGATATAAAATAACTACTGGAAGAAGTCCATAATAAATAATAAATTACGTCTTGTGTGCATAGAGGGGCTTTGATACTACAGTTTATAAAAACAATATTACATGTAATTAGTCACTTGATAGAAACAAGCTTCAATCGATTTATATATACTAGTCAACAAAAGAAACGATTTGATTGGACTCCAGTGGCAAATAGTTCATGAATGGTTCCGGACGAACACAAGAAACAATACAAGGCAATGTATATCATTAATTTTGATACACTGTAATAAGGAAAATAATAGGCCAATTGGTCCTATATTTACAAAGTGTTATGTTCTTATTAAAACTATTGAAGACAAATACGCGATTTCTGTTGTTGCGATAATTGATATTTCAAAAATCTTATTTTCACCAAAAAAAATCATGAATCGATTTTTAACCGAAAACTTCCAACTTAATCAAAGTACTGAAGTACTGAACATCGGATGACTCAAATTCTTGTGGATGGTCAAAAGCAGATGTCACAGAAAAAGATCACAACTCTGTACATTTGCTATACCTAAAACTGAGTTTAATGTACAGAGTATATTTTTTTCTGAGACAAGTACTTGCGCGGATGATGTATAAATGACAGGAAATTCATCCGCACCGTAATAACTATCATATTGTTGAGATACAAATCAGTATACCTGGGACTATTATACTAATATAATAAACGTCTCAGAGTATGCACTGGTTTGTTGTTATTTTATTATTAATATAACAGTTACATGCACAGTCCATGGAAGGTGTAAACTTCGCACTAACACCGTACACCATTACACCATACACCATACAGCATTACACCATACACCTTGTACCATTACACCATACACGTTACCCCTTTACAACATACACCTTACACATTACACCATGCACCATTCCCCATTCTATCTACACGATCCAAAATTACCCATAATGCAATTAAATTTCAAATATTCAGATTATTAGGTCTTTCCAACTTTCCGTGGAAAGACCTAGTGAATTTGTTCTGATTATTATTTTTTTTTTCTTTTTTTCTTCCGCCTAAATTTTTTTCTTGCGTAGTATTGATGTTTCAAAAGATGTCGCTTAGATATTTGGAATATTATGTCGTATAGTTTATACGCTTTAAAATTTTACAACTGCGTAACAAAATACGTTGTAAGAGTTATCTCCCCAAACACTGTTTTTGCCACTACTCCTTCGCAACCGTAAAAAATTAAGACAAATTTATTTTACCAAATTGCTCGTTACTTCTTCAGGATTAGGATATTCATTTGGACCGAAGCTATCCGGAGACTCCATATGAGAGTTATTTCCCCTTATGCATTTGATTTAAGTGATATGAGTTTCTAACTGGTAAACCATCAGTGATATAGGCCTAGGGTCTTTGGATTTAAGTTCCTTGGTAAAAAAAATGAAAATAAGGTCAAGGTCAAAGTTCAAGGTCATATTCCAAATTTTGATTTTGGCTTATTTTCTCTTATTTTCAACAACCGTGAAAGATAATGACAAATTATTTTTACTAAATTGTGAGTTGCGACATGTTGTAATTTATAAATTTTGGTTGGAAGGGGTCGTAAACAATAAATGGGAGTTTTCGCCTATCTTATATTTAAAGTCATGCCTAAAGTGATATAACTCATTAAAGGGAAACTTCGCAAAAAAATCAAAAATTGATATTATGTACATTCTGTATAAAAATGCTCAAATTTATAAATATTAAAGTTTTATTCCGCTAGATAAGAGATCACCATCGATTTTAAATTTTGAGTATCAGTTCTCTGCCTTCCGCCATTTTGTTAAAATGTCCAAATAAAAATCACGATATGTCTATAAACCACAAAGAAACAAAACTACAGTAACCGATGTAGTCTTAATTACGTGTCGATATCTTGTCAATCGTACGGTTGTTTTATCTGACTAACTAACTTGATACGGAAAATGTTCTTATTTTTTTAATAACCATATAGTCTGTTATTTTTAAACTGTTAATATTGGAATTAGTTAAAAAGTCAAAGTTCAAATCATAAATAAGTGTTCCGTGAAAATTGTTTTCGAAAATCTAATTCGTTCATAATTCTTTAACGTAATATACTTTATTCAAATAAATTAGGATCTTCGCTCCACTGATCACCCGCATGGCTTAAGGTATTACTCCCAAAGGTATTGTGAGGGGTGTAAGGTGACACGTCCAGGTATTCAAGCGATTTCCTGTCGGGCTTGCAAGTTCATGCATCGTTTCACTTCTGTAGGTATTGATCAGTGTACACGGCCGATAACTTAATAACTTATAACTTTCCATTTTGAACTATCAGGTGCATGTATAATATACATCTCTGTCTTGCGTGTCCGAAAGTGATATTATATACTAGTCATTACTTAACTCATACACTTGTTTATAAATAAAATTTCTGGTGTAAAGAATATTATTTATATAAAAAAAAAATGAAACAAAAACAAAAAAAATTGAAGATATACAAATATACGTATTTTTTCCAAGGGTTAATTTGGGAAAATCAGAGACATATAATTGTATTATATGTCTCTGGGAAAATGTAATATTTACTCGTTGTCAATAGTAAAGGACATAGTTGGATCATTCCAGAAATGTTGATTAAAAAAATGTGCGCACTTGTCGACGATTCGTTTATACGCCCGGATAGAAAGTTACGGAACTACAGCGCAATTTAAAATATATACATGTATACATTGAACATAAGAAAGAAACATACATTTTGTGCAAATTGGGGTAAAAGTTTTGTAAGTAGACTAGTCCACGTATACCAACAGTATGTAATCATCCAATTCGATAGACTATTGTATACCAAAAGAAGAAGAAGAAGAGGACCAATTTGATTGAAATACAGGTCTATCTATAACTTGCTTTGGTTCATCGAAGTTATGAACATAGTAAAATCACAGATTTATATATCAATTAGATTGTTCTCGAATAAAGAAAGAAATTCGTCATCACCACAATTGTTCCGACATATGCAACTGGACGTACACTAATAATCCCCGATGGATGTGAATATTTTATAGAAAAGCTATTGAGTATTAAAGTTTCAAATCATTTTCGGGATTTTTTCTTTCTTGATATTCAGTGACAGCAAATTTAAAGAATAAACTGCTTGTCAGATATTTGTCCGCTTTAGGGGTATTCTTGCCAGTTGAACAGACTTATAGTTACATTCAAAAATAGGGAAAGATGACATTAAATTCGTTGTCTTTTGTTTTTAAACATCTTTGGTCAAATAGTTATTAAGTATTTTACGTTGTGAGACGAAGACTATATTTAAAGGGAAACTTCGCAAAAAAATCAAAAATTGATATTACATGTATGTCCATTCTGTATAAAAATGCTCAAATTTATAGATATTAAAGTTTTATTCCGCTAAATAAGAGATCACCATCGATTTTAAATTTTGAGTATCAGTTCTCTACTCTCCGCCATCTTGTTACCTTCTCCGATGAAAAATCCCGATATGTCAATAAACCACAAAGGAACAAAACTACAGTAAACGATGTAGTCGTAATTGCGTGTCGATATCTTGTCAATCGTACGGTTGTTTTATCTGACTGACTAACTTGATACGGAAAATGGTCTTATATTTTTAAATAACCATATAGTCTGTTATTTTTAAACTGATAATATTGTAATTAGTTAAAAAGTCAAAGTTCAAATCATAAAATGATAAATAAGTGTTCCGTGGAAATTGTTTTCGAAAATCTAATTCGTTCATAATTCTTTCAAGTAATAAACTTTATTTAAATAAATTCGGATTTTCCCTTATCTGATCACCAGCATGGCTAAAGGTATTACTCCCAAAGGTATTGGAAGGGGTGTAAGGTGACACGTTCAGGTATTCAATCGATTTCCTGTCCGGCGGGCTTGCAAGTTCATGCATCGTTTCACTTCTGTAGGTATTGATCAGTGTACACGACCGTTACTTATAACTTTCCATTTTGAACTATCAGGTGCATGTATAATATACATTTTTGTCTTGCGTGTCCGAAAGTGATATAATATACTAGTCATTACTGAACTCATACGCTTGTTTATAAACAGGGGCGTAGCTAGGCCAAAATGATGTGTACTCAATGCCGGGGAATGAAGCCATACGGCGAGCTGGGGTTAATGGTGCAAAATCCTACATTCTCGCGATTTCCTCAGTGGGACTTAAAAATGACCTCACAGAAATCTTATTTTCATCAGTAACAAGTCAACTTTTTAAACTAAATATATGATAAATAAATTTAAAAAAAAACCACAATTACAGAAAAATAAACTTCTAATGTGTAGTGGGTTGAGATAGATTGGATATTAAGAACAATTAAATTATATTGTACCACCACCACCACCACCATATATTTTAATTGTTACCTAATCAGTCTCAACCCAATATATATTAAAAAATCCAAATTCCAAAGCCAACACCGTCTTTGCAACTTCAATGATATTTTTTAAATGACAAAATACATAAATAAATTCAATCACATTTCTCTATGTTTTATTTTATAAGTGAACAAGCAGTCTTTCTTTCAGCTTTTAATTCTCAAATCTAATTCTAAAAATCGAGAACCATTTCCTTTCCTTCCTTCTACTGATGATGTCAAAAAACGTGTCTGCTGAAATTAGTTTTTTTTTCACGGTATATGTTCAATAGACCAAGCCAGATAAACGCTTGATTTTCATTGTATTTCTGAAGTCTTCTAATGGTACTCAAAGACCGTTCTGTCGTTGCCTTCGAATAAAAAAACGAATAAAAAAAAACGACGAAGACGTTGCTTAGCAATCCCCTTCAAACTTAAGTTTGACTGGACTGTTTAAAAAAAATCTGTTATGACGACGTATGTAAGACTATACACACCTCACAGGAACATCATAAGAATGAATCGTTGCCCATGGTCTCTTTACTGAGAACGTCATATTTCATTTCATCAGTTGTTTTGAAATCTTTAGAAAAGATGTCAGGGTAAGGAGGCATAGTAGACGTAACAATTGTGTTCTGACAGCCCGAAAACTCAGCTATTTTAATTGTTTGCATCGGCAACACAATCCCGATGCTGGTTCCGTAAATAAAAAGAGTAGACTAGTTTCCGGAACGGAATATAGCTACAAAGTGACTATTAGCATATTTGTATAATACTTTTTAATTTATTTTTATTACTTCAGTTTTATTCTTACTAGATTTAACAAATTATTATTTTTGTCAAATTTTCGATGTGTACGCAACTGCGTTTTTGCGTACGGGTTGCTACGCGCCTGATAAATAACATTTCTGGTGTAAAGAATATTATTTATAAAAAAAAAATAATACAAAAAAAAATAATTGTAGAAATACAAATCTATTTACATATTTTTCCAAGGGTTAATTTGGGAAAATGTGATATATACTCGTTGTCAATAGTTTAGGACAGATTGGAACATACCAGAATTATTGATCTAAAAAAATGTGCGCACTTGTCGACGATTCGTGTATACATACGCCTGGTAGAAAGTTACGGAACTATAGTCAGTAGCGCAATTTAAAATATGTATACATGTATACATTGAACATAAGAAAGAAACATACATTTTGTGTAAATTGTGGTAAAAGTTTTGTAAATAGACTAGTCCATGTATGCCAACAGTATGTAATCAACGAATTCGATAGACTATTGTATACCAAAAGAAGAAGAAGAAAAAAAAGAAACAATTTGATTTAAATACAGGTCAATTTATAACTTGCTTTGGTTCATCGAAGTTAAGAACATAGTAAACTCGCAGATTTATATATCAATTAAATTGTTCTCGAATAAAGGACGAAATTCGTCATCATCACAATTGTTCCAACATTCATGTAAAATATATGCAACTGGACGTACACTAATAATCCCCAAGGAATGTGAATATTTTCTAGGAAAACTATTGAGTATCAATTTCGGGATTTATTTTCTTTCTTGATATTCAATGACAGCAATTTAAAGAATAAACTGCTTGTCGGATATTTGTCCGCTTTAGGGGTATTCTTGCAAGTTGAACAGACTTATAATAACATTCAAAAATAGGGAAAGATAACATTAAATTCGTTGTCTTTTAATTTTAAACATCGTTGATCAAATAGTTATTTAAGTATATATATACGTTGGGAGACGACGATTATTATAGTTCTCTCAGATTTTAATAAGGACGTTCCCCATTATGAATAAATTTGGTTGACGTTTATCACACTTGAAAAGAATATCTATTCGTAATTTTTCGATTCCATTACAAAAATATTTTTTTCTTTATTCGCACATATTATATTCCGCTTCGGTAGAGTTATCTTCAGATAGTTTCATATATTAATTAATACATGGCTTTCAAAAGTCTAAATGTAAGTGTTCTCGTACATTTTTTCGCCTAATAAAGACAAATAAAAATGATTTAGTAAAGCTATTTCTAATTTCTAAGTCCCCCTTTTTTATGAGACATAAATCAAGGACAAGACTTGTATATCATTTCATTCTGACATATGAATTAAGTTTCCCGTCTTTAACCGAAAATTGTGTATTTCTTAGTAAATTAACTTATTTGAATTCAAAGAAATAATAGCACCAAATATAATTAAATAATTCCACGGCGACCAATTTTTATTTGTCACCAACTTGAATATGTATTTTTAATGTGTGTATTAAATGCTACCACTGATCCGAATAGACAGTCACACCTGGCAAGGTGTGCCCTAGAGGCGTGGTTAAATACCGAAGTGCAAATAACAATTTACCTTTCAACAAGCCATCTACGAGTATTGCCACAGAACCGTGAATACACACATCGTATAAACCTAGCCATAGCAGAGATAGTAAAAGGTCAATAATAGTACACCAACATATTGTCTTTACAGATTATTGTACTTTAATTTGTTCACCTTATCAGTCCGAAAATGCATTTATTAAAAATAAATTTATAACTTTTTGTGTTGTCTACAAAAATAATTCGAATATATACGTTTAACATAGATAATTTATCTCACGAATGAGTACAATTGAACGTCTGTGCGTTTTATCTTCTTATTATCGGATGGTTATTAGATAAAGCACAAGTCATCGGCGCGCTTACGATTACGTTAAAATATGATTAAAAACCAAGACTTTTAATGATTGTATTTTAAATCCCGGCATGCAAAAATCAGGAGAAAACGTCACGACCTACAGGAAGTAGTTGATATTTTTTCATTAATTATTGAATTTCTCCTTTATTACTGCACATATAGCGATAAAACTTTGTGAATATATATATTATGTCATAATGAACATATTTAAACCATAAGTAAAAAATCGTGAATTTTCCCTTTAATAAGGACGTCCCCGATTATGATTAAATTTGGTTGACGTTTTTCACACTTGATAAAGAATATCTATTCGTAATTTTTCGATTCCATTCCAAGAAGACCTTAAATTTGCTGTCAATTTTTTAAAACTTCTCAAGTAGAAAAATATTTTTTCTTTATTCGTTCATATTATATTCCGCTTCGGTACAGTTATCTTCAGTGAGTTCCAGTTATTAATTTATACGTGGCTTTTAAAAAGTCTAAATCTAAGTGTTCTCATTCATTTATTTGCCTAATAAAGACAAATAAAAATACTTTGGTAAAGCTATTTATAATTTCTAAGTTCTCCTTTTTATTAGACATCAATCAAGGTAAAAGGTGTAAATCATTTTAATCGGACATATGATTTAAGTTTCCCGTCTTTAACCAAAAATTGTGTATTTCTTAGTAAATTAACTTATTTGAATTCAAATAAATAATAGCACCAAACATAATTAAATAATTCCACGGCGATCAATTTTTATTTGTCACCAACTTGAATATATATTTTAAATATGTGTATTGAATGCTCTCTTGTCTTATAATTCACTGATCCGAATAGACAGTCACACCTGGCAAGGTGTGCCCGAGAGGCGTGGTTAAATACCGAAGTGCAAATAACAATTTCAACAACCAATCTACGAGTATTGCCACAGAACCGTGAATACACACATCGTATCAACCAAGTCATAGCAGAGATAGTAAAAGGTCAATAAGAGTACACCAACATATTGTCTTTACAGATTATTGTACTTTACTTTGTTCACCTTATCAGTCCGAAAATATATTAATTAAAAAATAAATTTATAACTTTTCGTGTTGTCTACAAAAATAATTCGAATATATACGTTTAACATAGAAAATTTATCTCATGAATATGAACAATTGAACGCCTGTGCGTTTTATCTTCTTATTATCGGATGGTTATTTAGATAAAGCATAAGTCATCGGCGCGCTTACGATTACGTTAAAATATGATTAAAAACCAAGACTTTTAATGATTGTATTTTAAATCCCGGCATGCAAAAACCAGGAGAAAACGTCACGACCTACAGGAAGTAGTTAATATTTTTTCATTTAATATTGAATTTCTCCTTTATTACTGCACATATAGCGATAAAACTTTGTGAAAATATATATTATGTCATAATGAACATATTTAAACCATTAGTAAAAAATCGTGAATTTTCCCTTTAACCATACATATTACAGACCTAGGGTCTTTTGATTTGAGGTCCTTGGTTGGTGACCTTGAAATTGAGGTCAAGGTCAAATGTTAATAGGACGTTCTAGATTTTGACCTTTGTTCTAAATTCATATTTATACATTATAAAGTCATAGGAACTGACATCTTAGTTTGATTTTTAATATTTTGATAATAAAATAGATCTTTCCTTGTGGAAAGACCTTCAATTGTTCTTTGAACAATTGGTTTTTATTTATTATTGATTATGTTTACAAATCGAAAAAATAAAATAAAAAGAAATTCGTTTCAACCAATGAGATGTCGTACATCATCATTCACACCATTCCCGATCGCGCGTTACACAATCACACCATTCCTCAAACAACATTACACCATTCCCCTTATATAATGATTGCAAATTGTATGTTGGAAAAGGAAAATAAAATAAAGTAAACTTAGATAAATAAACTAAAAGATAAATAAAATTGATTTATATTGCATTGCTAAAGCTCCAAGACAATGTAGGTGATATAAGATTAAGTTATAAATAGTTCCGTCTTTTTGTAAATATTATAGTTAATCTAATTTCTAGAGTTCTTTTGATCATAGCTATTAATATGACGTTGAGAAATAAATTAAATAAACTGTCATCTTTTAAAAGAATAAAAATGTTTGTAATTTGCCGTAGGAAAATAACCCTTAAAGTGTTTCTATTGTCCACTTAATAATTCTGTAAAGTAAGTAAAGATTTTGATAATCCTTTAATTGCTTTTACGTAACTAAATAAAATACATGTCAATCATATAAATCTATAACATTATTATTACATAAAAAGAGAATAGTTGACCAATAAAAAGTAACTTCATAATATTCAAAATTGACGCTTAAATTTCATTGGTGAATAAAATAATTCCAATCAGCACGTAATGTTGGGGTTAAAAAGGGAACACCGCAAACTCCCAACATCACAGATCACATATCACACTTTAATGTAGATTGCTGTTTGGAATAAATAATTGAAACATCATTGTATTTTATTCACCAGGTATGTAAATTGTTAAAGTATAAACTATTTTCAAATGAATTTTAAAGTAAGAATTTATCTTCTGATTTAAAAACTTAGATATTTAAAACTTAACTTAAATTTATAAAAGATTTTCATTAACAGAAATAAGTTAAAACAAAGTTTACTATTTAGATCACAGATCACATATCACACTTTAATGTAAATTGCTGTTTGGAATAAATAATTGAAACATCATTGTATTTTATTCACCAGCGCCAGGCCTCGAAAGTGCAAGTGTCCGAGATGAGGGACACGACAGCAGAAGGTATTACAAAGACCTGAATATGAGCGAGCTAGTATTCCCCAGATTACCGAGTGAAGATATTGTCCAAAGCCCCATTATGATAGAGACGCTAAACCCTTAAAATGCACCAAAGCGAGAAAAGTCCCTAGTGAAAGAAGTCAGTCCCCCGACATTTAAGTGTTACTAACGTTTTGGAGGGAAAGGGGAGACAACCTGACAGAGTAGCGATTCTTCCCCCTTTTTCTGCATTACAGATACACCATACACCACAGGACCATACACCTTACACCATTACACCATTACACCAGTACACTATACACTTTTTTGGGGAAGTTTACACCATCCAAGGGCTGTATATATATAATTTCCACATTATTTATGTATATGCCTGTCCCAAGTCAAGAGCCTGTAATTCAGTGGTTATCGTTTGTTCAAGTGTTACAAATTTGTTTTTCGTTCATTTTGTTAATATAAATAAGGCCGTTAGTTTTCTCGTTTGAATTGTTTTACATTGTCTTATCGGGGCCTTTTATAGCTGACTACGCGGTATGGGCTTTGCTCACTGTTGAAGGCCGTACGATGACCTATAGTTGTTAATGTTTGTGTCATTTTGGTCTTTTGTGGATAGTTGTCTCATTGTCAATCATATCATGCACATCTTCTTTTTTTATATTTCATCCATTTGTATATCAATATATCCTACTATGCTTTTAATAGTGCAGTGTAAGTGCATGGTGGACATTCTTTTGTAAGAAATCGATTTTTCTGAAAGATTAGATATGAAAAGCCATTCATATTTTCCCGCTAAAAAATACAGAGTTATCGGTCCTTACCGGGAGTTTTGTAAAACGTTTTTGAGATATTCTTCCGCAAGCTTTAACACAATTTACAATTTCAAACGTTTAATGTTTTGCATTTTATTTTCTGTAATAAAGCATTAGCATGAATTTTATTAAATGGCGTGCATATATATTTCCAATTTCCTTACTATTTCCTATACCTTTCCTAAGATTATAAATATAAGGCGATGTTGTATAATTGCCAATGAGACAACTTTTCACCAAAGTTCATATCAAGTAGATGTTAGCAATAAAAGGTAACGGTACGACCATCAACAATGACAAAAACCGATACCTTAAAGTCGATGATGAAAGGCCACGACATAAATAAAAAGTGAAACAATTAAATTGAGAAAAATAACGGCAATTATTCACAAATCAATTGGGAAAAACAAAAATTCATGACATGAACCATTACAACCACTTAATTGCAGGTTTTATACAAAAGTCAGGCACATACATAATGTGGCGGGTTTAAACATGTTTGTGAGCGCTCAACCTTCTAACATATGAACAAACTATAGAAACCAGTTGAAATGGCTTATCTCATCAGATACATACAAACAGAAAAAAACTTACTAAAACATAGACCGGACGTGACAGAGTATTCAGCTGAAGGACGCCTCTGGGTGCGGGAATTTCTCGCTACATTGAAGACCTGCTGGTGACCTTCTGCTGTTTTTATTTGGTCGGGTTGTTGTCTCTTTGACACATTCCCCATTTCCATTCTCAATTTTATACATCTCTTACAACAAAATATAAAAAGTTTAGATCTAAGACAATATATATTGATGTTTCGACTAATGATGGGTCTTAGATTTAGCCTTTTTAATATTTGTTTAGGCTACAACAGTGAACTAATGGAAGAAATAAATGTCTAAAAAAAAACGAATGATATAAACATACAACAAAAGTGCCTAACTATATAAGTTTAACATAGAAAAGTAAACGTATAATTGATTTTAAGACCGAGAAATATTTTCCAGTTAACAAACATATATACATAAGTACATGTACGTTCAATTGAAATTAAAATGAGATTTATAGAATAAATTATCGAAGAATCCAAAAAGAAAAATATTCAACGAGTGACCGAACAACACATGAATTTGCTAATACGCGCAGCTTATTTGAATTCTTTGATTAGTTATTCTTTTTATTACATTGGCAAATGGCTTTTTTTTTAAGTAGAAAGGGTAAGAAACTAACATGTATATCTAAATGAGATTTAAATTTCACACACATTATTTGATAAGAAGATACCAAGTCAATAGCTGATAAAGGAATTAAGAAAACAAATGGCACACATACAGGTGAACTCGTGTGGACCCTGCAAGATGATTGACTAAAAGGAAAAATGTAAATCCTATAATGCACTTGTCATTAGTCATTTCTTTGCATGTCTACTGTCATAATCTTAACAGACTAAATGCACTGATCGAGGGTTTGGTGTTTGAAGGCTCTACCAATGTTAGGAGTTAAAGAACCATATTTTACCCAAAAAAATGGATGTAGTCTAATCTATGACATATATTCATTTCTTAAAAAAAGGGGGTGGGGTAAAATTGAAGAAAAAAAAAAAAATAAGCAACTGCGCATCCAATTTATGATTTCAAGCATGTCAGTCATTGTGATTACAATTTCTAAAACATATCATTTTTTTTTTCTTTTTTCTAATATATTTTTCCGTGTTAAAGAAGTTATCTAGTCCTCCCCTCAGTGCTCCGTATAAAAACACTTTGGGGGAAAACACAGATACATTGGATTTGACAGTTTGACACCACCATTTAATTGTTTTTGTGCTGCTACTCGTTACTCGACACGTTACTAGGATAACCTTGGGCTGATATGTATAAAACTACTTATGCGAAAGGACGGATTTGTTTCTACATGCCCTACGATAAATAGATAATACAATACGATCTGTCCTACTAAAAAGCGCCCGAGAGCGCCCGAGAAAAGAAAAAGCGTCCGAGAAAGAAAAAAAGGCCCCGGAGAATAAAAGAATAATATTTAACATACTATCAGTGGGATTTCCAGTGACACTAGAACAATAGAAAAGTCACTCTTCTTATGAAAGAGATAAAAAAGGTCTAAAAACAGGAGAGACAATTTACGCATAAAACCCGATATGCATAGGGATGAATATTTCTTAAAACACAAAACCATTATATAACTTTTATACAACCACTATAAATAAAGTATATGTTAAAGCTAAATGTGTTAATATATGATTTTTTTATTGCCAAACATGCTGTTAATTGAACAACCTATTGTTCAACATAGGGGTGTGTAAAAAACTGCCACATTTGACTGCATATTTTTCTTTTTTTTTGAAAAAAATATATATCAAACCTTAATAATGTAGCTTTCTAGGTATCCAATTTTTAACGTGTTCCGAAATGTAGTTTCGTCACAAGAATTTTTCAAAGTTGTGTAATTTTGTCTTTATGAATGTCGGTAAATTCGTATGATCGAGCACACCGACAAGTATATCGTTGGGACAACTCGATATAATGTAATCAATTATACGCGAAAGATTACCTAATGTGAAGTTTATCAAAATCATCATAAGATAATTGATCAACACATTATGTTTGAACAACATGAGTCCTACAATATAAGATTTAAAGTTGCATATCATTTACATTCAACGTTTTAATGGGATTTTTTTTTACTACAATGTAACCTCGAGGTTCAACGTTGATAGCAAAAAAAAATCCAAGAAATTTTTTGAATGATATTGTAAATGATATGAACCTTCGAATTCTTATAACATCGGAATAGAAAATATGTGATCCGAATTAACCATGCACGTGTGTTACAGAAGATTATGAACTTTTATGAAGTACAGGGGGTAAGGGTTTTTCTTCAACAATATTATGATCCCAAATTTGATGAATTTTGTTGGCAATACTTTAATATACACACTACATATAGCAAAGTATATATATTAAATCTCAATGTATTATTATAAGGAAAAAATGTTTGACTCTGTAAAAAAAAATCTTCCCCCCTCCCCCGTATTGCATGTAATGGTTTAAACCTAAAGGATTCGCACTAACTGCCTAAAAGGGGTCCGCTTCAGTCTTGAATCAGTGATTTTTTTTTTATCATAAACAAAATATTGTCTCACACTGAAAGGGGCAGCCGGGCAACATGCACAGCCCGGATTGTCAAAACAACTAAGATTTACAAATATGATTACAAACAAAAACCATCAGTTGGACAATCTTACAGGAATCTGATTATCTCTACTGATAAATAATGCAACACTAATGACACATTTAAGTTTTGGAATGATTTTATTCACAAAGAATGTTTCTCATTGGTATACATTTCTATGCTCTTGTCTTTTCAGAGTTTATATTGGAAATTAAAAATTGCTGCATGAACGAAAGACACTAGCTCCACATTCCTATGCATATGATTTTATATGTACGAGAATCATTCCATAAAATATCCGTTTGATATCCTTTCAATGCATGACAGTGTCTAGTGGTTTTTCTGCCACAATTACAAGGAAAACCTGGCTAAACTTGTGCTAAATCAAACACTTGAATCTTACATCGCTATTGATAATAAGCAATTATTTAAAGGGTCATCCGGAACTGTTGGGTTTTATGACAGTCTTCCTTCCATACACACCATCGCTGCAAAATAATTTGAACATTCAATTAGATGATTATAATATTATTTGGCAATCCAAAGAGAACCTGAAAACATCAGACCACAATAAACAGAGACCCCCAAAAAAGCCAAGTAGTTAGTTACATATCAAATCATCTTTTGGCTGTCGACAAAAAATAAATAAAATCTAAATTTCGTAGCATTTTACCCCCCCCCCCCCCCTTTTTTTAACTGAATTTGTTCAAGGTATGGGGGTTTTACCCCTTTTCAGATTTCAGTATGTCATGTTGTATATCTTTTATAAATTAGATGAATTTCTAGCAAGTTTCTACGATATTCTTTATCATTTGACAAAATACTATGCATCTGAGTTAAATTGTTTACTATTTGAAAAAGCGCGCCTTCTTTTACTTTAATTTACTTCCCTTTATTTCACATAGCAACAAATATTAAAAACTGCCACATTTGACTGCATATCAATTTTTTTTCCCAAAAAAAATATATGTCTAGCAGCATAATTAACTTTACAAATTGGGAGAAAATCAAGATGTTCCGACTATAGGTTAGTATTAAAAAAAAATAATGAAAGGTTGGCATGATTCCAGGTTTGAACCCTGGCGACACTTAAAATCGAAAATTCACTCATTTACCTATCATATGAAGATACGATGATGTGATAAACTTCACAATTAATAATTTACCTGGTGCATTATCATATTCACATTACGTTGACACGTCTCAGTTCGTCTGTGTTAGCTCCTTTCAAGCCCGTAAACAATGTACACCATTTTCCGCTATTATTTACCGATTACCTCTAGTCAGAAGAGCCCACTGTTTACAGGGGCGATAATATTTTGTCACCGGTTCACGCACTGCTATATAGTAAAAAATCATTTCTGTAGATCACCGAAAGGGGAAGTGGTCTAGAACACAGTATTATTTTATTTAGGGGGTTCACTATACACGCAAATTTTTATTAATCTTCACTTCAAGGTTAATCGAGCAAATTTTATTATTATTAGTAAAAAAAACTCTGTAAAAAGCCTTATTTAAAATAAGGCTTTTTACAGAGTTTTTTTTACTTTACTACGGGCTCATAAGGATCTTAAATCTGATTTTATTGCTGTGTCCACAATAGACACAGCAATATTATTCTACGTATTTCACCTGTATCGGTTTGGACAATTCCATGGACTATTCCATACACACACCATTATGCTTAAGGGGTTTTCATATGTCATGTCAAGATGATATAGGCTATTTACCGTTGTTTGCCACCAAAAACAAATCTGGTAAAGTCACTTTTCTGAAAAACCAATATAAATATAGTTAACATATTTATATATTTAATCTAACTGTGTTCATTGACCCGAATGTCTTAATGACAACACACACCTAAAATTCGTTTTGGTCTATTCCTTCTTCTTCTTCTTCTTTCCTCTATAACTTCCTCCAATAGTTGGAGTACACCAACCTTACTAAATTAAGGCTGGTTAAACCCTTATAATAATTAATTATTCAGTGAATACATAACTATTTAAAAATAACATTATAAAAAATATATACAGTTAAATCCCTGAAAAAATAATAATAATAACTTCTATGTACATTAAAAATGTGTCACAATTAAAAGGTTATTAATAGAGTTTTACGAAAGTTTTGAATATTATTTACAAGACATACATTATAGTAAAAAATCTTTACATTCACTAAAACAGTGTTACTAAAAGGTAAAAAGAAAATATAAAAATAAATAGTTTTCAGATTTCTGCCTGCTACAGCTACTACATCTGTCTATGTGTACTACTAGGCGATATATCAATCAATAAAATCATGCATATAAGCTTATATGTCCTAAGCGATCTGATTATGCATAGCCATTATAACATGTATAACTATCTGTTATATATATATGTGTGTGTGTAGCTACTGGGTATTAAAGCTAAACATGCATATTTATTCCCTTTATAGGTATAGCGCGGCACAACCACACTGACCAGTTATTCTACTATTTCATGGATTTTCTCAGCATTTAATTTTACATACAGGATTGATAGGTTTAGCGCGGAACACCCACACTGACCTAGTTGTTCTGTACAAAAGGCTTGGCGATGACTTTACATTAAAGATAAGCAATGTTTCATACTACGGAGTTTAAGACAGCAAATGAAGGCATAGCGCGGGACAGCCATATTAACATAAGGCCACACCAATTTAATTTCTTGTTCTACGGATTTTTGGACTCCAAAAATTGGGGCGAGCGAGCGATTTGAAAATTTTAATAAAAAAATATTTAATTTGCAAATTTTTTAGGCGAAGCTTAAAAAGCAAAGGCGAGCGATTACAATTTTTTTTTGTAAACATAAAATAGTAGGTTTTGACTAAATTAAAACTTGATTTATCACTTGTACCTTGACATTTCTTTAATTTATGAAGTATATTTTCCCTGTTCAACAAGAAATAGTTGAATAATTAAATCTGGTCTATGTGTGTGTGACTGACAATGAGACAATTCTCCATCCAAGTCATAAGCAGGTTCAGAACAACCCCTTAATGTTATGAATATCCCTTTTATGAGGGGTCAAAATATTAAAGTTATAATATATTTGTTTTGTAAAAACACTTTAAGTACTAAAGGACTTATATTTTCCCAAAGAACTATAATATTTGGTATTAAAGGGTAAAAACATGTCCAAGAATTTTGTAATATTCCTGGACTTTAACCATGTTAACACATTTACTTTAACAGTTTAATATTAGGCCCCTATTCAAAATAAGTGGATCCGGACCCATCCCTCTTTTAGAAAAGTTGTTTAAAATATAATGTATTTCTCCTCTTTTTGAGTAAAAAATTCTAAGTTGTCAAAGGTTTTGTATAGTAGCACTGTACAAATCCTTAGTATTTCTATTTTCTTTTCAAAAATAGACTTAACAGTAAACATGGTAAAATGACCCCTTCAATGCCCTTGTCTGAGGGAGGGTTGGTCCCAACCTGATAACAAACATTGGTCAAAGTATGGCCTTTTACACAGTGCTTTGATAAAGATCAACCAGCAAGTTATAAGGGACCACAACTTAGTATTGTACACAATTCAAACAGGAAAACCAACGATCTAAATTATATTTCCAAACGGGAAAATACCAATGAACCCTGAGAATGAACCACATCAACAAACGATAACTGCTGAATCAACCAGGACAGGTGCACAAACCTGCAGCGGGTATGACCGTCACCATACATTATAATTGCAGTTGACGGCAAATCCTTCAGAAGTTCTTTGTACTTTATTTTTAACAACGAACATTTATTTTATAGGGAATAAAAGATAGGGGGAAAGAAACCAACGTTTTGTTCTGTACTGGTATTTCTATTTATATCGGAGCACTCCCGCTTGGATTAAATTGGTTTTATGCTGAAACAAATATTCTCGCAGATATTTACAGTGTTGTGGGTGCTGATAGGTTTAAAATCGTTATATAAAGGCTAGACTGTGATTTTAAAAAACAAATGTTGAGATCTTTTTATAATATTTACAAAAAAAAACGGTGCGGGAAATGGACATGATTTCATTTCCGGATGCGGGAAGCGGGAATATAATAAAAATTAAAAAAATCTGTTTTGAAAAAAATAGGTGCGGGCGGGTCCGTCGAACAAGGAATCAAATTGGTGTGGCCTAATGAAGATTTAAAATTCGGTGTATAAGATTGATGTAATTAAGGTTTAGCGCGGAACAACCACACTGACCTAGTTGTACTGTCGAAAAATCATTAATGATTATTCCTTAGATTGTCCAGAGAATACGCCATATTTCATTTCGTGAAATTGAAGATAACTGATTAAGGTATAGCGCGGTACAACCACACTGACCTAATGGGAACTAGATATTAAGAAAGGATACTCTCTTTAGATGGAGTCTATAACATAGGTTCCTGCTTAGTTCTTCTATTGAATTAAGAAAAAGGTCATCCAGAGGGAGAATATTGTTTAGAGCCAGTTGCTGACAATCCAAGATTAGTTGGGCAATACAAGTTCTCTCGTGAAAGTTAGAATTCCAGTTGCCTAGCCCAATTTTATTGATGGTAATTCTTTTGATAACACCAAGAGATTCTCTGCGTATACCTTCCAGAACGGGACAGCGAGTGAGAAAATGGATGATATCTTCTTATTCCATGACATTTGCGCGGGAAATATTCATCAGAGACTTAATTTTAATGGACGTTCATTTGGAAAATTTTACTATCTATTTTATGTGAACAATTGTCATATGTGTTTGTGTTTCGTACATTTAAAGGATCAACGTTATTTAAATCGCGTATATCTTCATTTGACATCAGGTTTGTACGCATTTAATCTCTTCTCTAGTCTATAATCTACAGAGGCGGATCCAGGATTTTGGAAAGGGGGGGCGAAGATTATAAATTTCGCCGAGCGAAGCGAGGCGAAAACTTTTTGAGACCTTTTTTGGGCTAAAAACATAAAAATAAGTGTAATATGCACTAGTTAAACGGTTCCTGGCGTGGGGCATGTATATTTCATAGTTGCTGTAAAGTGTAAGGGTTGGACATTTTTCATGCTGTTTTCTCCCTATTTTAAAATTGTCTATCATAAAATGATAGTATTGATCGAAAGCTATGTACTGATGTATTTGATGTAGGACTTGTCAGTAAAAAATAGACATGGAAATTCGTTGAAATTTACAATACGACCGACACGAGTTAAAAAAGACAAACAAGCAGTTTTTATCAAAATATGTGACTAATTATGTTTCACCCAACATAACTAAGGGAACCGAAGTGAGGGGTTCCAAATCCACCAAAGACTACGAAAGTGTCTGAAATGACAACAAAGTTATGAATGACGGTCGACAAATGGAGACATAAAGGTCACATCCAGCAGGCAGGTTACAGTCTGGTCTTGAAAAAAAGTATTCAATATATATAAGTCCGGCGAAACAGACATTCCGGTCAGACATGTAAACCCCGGCCACAAAAAAATACGCCCGTTTTTATTCATCATGTTCATTAAATGCTAAATAATTATGTTGGAAATTTTCGTTTTTAATAGCAAAAAAGTGGAGAAGACTATTTTTTCAATCCAGATACGGCCAGAATTTTTGTTTAAGGCAAGTCATTTTTTTTCTCTCAAATATCTCAGACTGCCTCCTCAAATCAAATGCTTCGTACCTGAGACTTGAAATCTTTCTAATACTGACTGGGGATCCTTATTCAACTTTGTTATTAATAAAATATAAAATAGGCTGGGGCATTTGGGGTTAGACATGTTTTCGTATGTAAATAATATTGTGGAACTTTTTTTTCATGAGAGTATAATAGTCTATAGAGTATTTACTATTACTTTCTTTTTGGTGGAATAGTGAAACAGAAGTCAATACGTTCTTGCTCAATCCTGTGTCGCTTTGAAGGTGTTCTGATTGTCATGACATCCTCAGCCTAAGCAATGTATATTACTGTAATTTGAATTTCAAAATGACCGAGTGACGTTTTTTCAACGCACTGGTCAACTCCACCATAACAAAGCACACGACTTTGACAGTCAGTAAATACCAGCGAAAAATATCTTCATAAGTAAAGAATTGTCGTATACAAATTAAATACTCGGGAAATGGCAAAGTTCACGAAGTCTAGTCTGATTAATCATTTTACAAAAAAAAAAAAAAAAAAAAAAGTCCGAGCAAAGGGGGGCGTACGCCCTCTACGCCCCCCCCCCCCCCCCTGAAGCCGCCACTGATCTAAACTGAAGGCCGCGAAAGGACACATGTCATGTAGCTGCGGTATCGTAGCTCTTTCGGTCCTTTTGAAATTTTTTGACTATTTGCGGACCATATGGTCCGCAAATCGCAAATAGTCAAAAAATTTCAAAAGGACCTAAAGAGCTACGATACCGCAGCTACATGTCATGATGACACGTGCTGCACAATCCCACACATTTCAACGAACATAAAAGTTACTATTGAATAGACTTTATCAGCTGTTTATAGACATCTTTATGCATTTCATCCCCTAATGTCAGTCATGATAACACTGGCATTAACAGCGGAAACCGTGTATTCGCGAATTCTGTCTTTCGCCTGCTATGGACGACTCCATACACCATTGTTGTTCAGGGGTTGTTTACTTTTTAGTCGTATCTGGTATCTTAGGCAGCAACCATTTGATTTTCGGGGGGGGGGGGGGGGGGGGGCTATGTTTTTTTTTCTGTGCAAACTTTTTTTATCGCCTTTGGCGAAGAACAATCTATTTTTTTAGCGACAAACTGAAAACAATTTTTTCACAATTTTTTCTTTCAATTTTAGCAATACATATAGTGGCAGCTGAGGGTGAAACAAACAAATTTTTTTTCTCAGGGTCCGAAACAAATTATTTTTTTCACCAAAACCTAGGTCTTACATAGTTGATGCGTATCCAATCCGTGATTTGTATATATTTCAATGGTGCTCTCGGTGCCCCCCATAAAAATCAAATGGTAGCTCCCTAAGGCAAAAAAAATATATGTTTGTTTACGGGTATCTGAGAGATCCTACATGTATTTTGAGCACCCACCCTAAGCCATTTTATTGCCGTCGTAAGAAATAATCCAATCATTATAAATAGGGCCCGGGGAACTCTCGCCCCATGGACAACTCGGACCTAGTCCAAATAATTATGACGTCTGGCAAGGCTATTTTGTCGTAGGAAGGCGTCCCAGAAAAAAAAAATGGCCTTGCCAAACGTCATAATTATTTGGACTAACTCGGACCATGCAAGACGGGCCACACAATTCAAAATCATGGCGCAAAAAATAAAATGGACAAAATAATAAAAAGAAAATACCGACCTACCTACCTACCCTACATATTTTGATGATGTAACCTTAAACAGACATGTTCGTTTTCTCGTTTGAATTGTTTTACATTGTCTTATCAGGGCCTTTTATAGCTGACTGCGGTATGGGCTTTGTTCATTGTAACATGTACAACAATCAAACATCAACCCACACTAAACTGAATGTAATTGAAAGACATCTAAAGGTTGATATCAGAGGAGGATTTGGGGGGGGGGGGGGGGGGGCGGGCCCCTGCTTTTTGAGAAAAAAATTGGTTGCTTATATAGGGAAGCACTGAATCGTGACTGGAGCGAGCCCCCTCTTAGGTCAGTCAGTGGGCCCCCACTTTAGAAAATTTCTGGATCCGCCACTGGATATACAGTATCGAACAGAAGATAAAAAAGGGAACAATACGGTGAATTTTAGAGATTAATATTATTTCATGTACATGCATTTGAAATATTTAAGATATATTGTTGCGATTTTTTTAGTTCTAGGTTCCACGGTGACCTAGCTTCCATTTTCGAAAACTGTGATTTAAATGCTAGTCTATTAGAGGGATATTTCCTTTTCATTGGTTGTAGATATGGAATCTTATTTTACCATGAAGTCAGATTTGAAAATGACTTTTAGGAATGAAGATATCGTAAAGACTGAATGTCAGTTTTAGTCTTATATATGTACTTTATAATTTTAGTCTTGCATGTACATAATCATGTGTACATATATCACTGATTCAGTGGCAATGGTAAATAGACACTGACAAGTCTTAAATTATATTTCGTAGTTTTGAATGTTTTGTCTGTTGACTAAAATTAGGTGGAGGTTTGTGTGTTCTTATTTCCAACAGAGGTAAACTCAACACATATCAATATGTGCATGAAGCAAATTGATAGTTGCTAGATACGGAATGATTGTACCACAAGAAAGTTTTAACCTGTGTATATATACTTAAAATATGATAAAAAAAAATCATGTCTTTTTCAGGACTTCTGAATTCGAATCCAACCATGTAGTATGGAATGTTTTTTGAGATGTGGTTTTGGTCGATGGATGTTAAAGAAGGACCTGTAGTACAAAGTATATCACTGAATTTAGCTCTTTGTCTAAGTGTATAATTGAATACTTTGCTTTGAGCTCAGTTCATTGTTATGCAAATCATTCTTTGTGAAATAAAGATTTGACAGAAAACTCTCATGTACAAGGATTTGTCAAAGTAGTATCACCTCTATTTACAATGTAAGTATTAGGGAGATAAAAGCATTCTATTTTGATTTGAACCAAACATACTATAAAAAAAAAGAACAAATTTACCTGAGAATGCTACTACCACTACTAGCAATATGATGCTAGGTTGTTTTAATACATCTGTACTAGCTGCCTACTGATGACTCGGTTCTGAGTGTAAATGGTCCTTCAACTATGCGGGGAAAAATTATAAGGCATATCTAGGCTTATCAATTTCTAAAACAATATTTCATTGTACATGTTTGAAATTTTTAAACAACCTCACAAATTTTGGCAGTTGAAATACATGTAGGTATCCTGTCGTCGTCTTCCCAAGACGGATGGTTTCCAGATAATAACTTCAGTATAAGTAAAAAGGAAGCCTTAAAATTATAACATACTGTGGATTCATTTATTTTCGTGAGAAACAACTTTCTGACCATGAAAGGAAGGCTGTGATTGATTTTGGGTATTTTGGTCTCAACAGTTTAGGAAAAAGGGCCCAAATTAGCATTGTTCTTGGTTTTTGCTCTATAACTCAAGTATTAGTAAACAGAAATCTATGATATTTTAACATAAGGTCTATGGCCACATAAGGAGGGTTGGAATAGATTTTGGTAGTTTTAGTCCCAACAGTGTAGGATTTAGGAACCAAAAACAGGTCCCAAATAAGCATTTAGGGGGGGGGGGGGGGCGGGCCCCTGCTTTTTGAGAAAAAAATTGGTTGCTTATATAGGGAAGCACTGAATCGTGACTGGAGCGAGCCCCCTCTTATGTCAGTCAGTGGGCCCCCACTTTAGAAAATTTCTGGATCCGCCACTGGATATACAGTATCGAACAGAAGATAAAAAAGGGAACAATACGGTGAATTTTAGAGATTAATAATATTTCATGTACATGCATTTGAAATATTTAAGATATATTGTTTCGATTTTTTTAGTTCTAGGTTCCACGGTGACCTAGCTTCCATTTTCGAAAACTGTGATTTAAATGCTAGTCTATTAGAGGGATATTTCCTTTTCATTGGTTGTAGATATGGAATCTTATTTTACCATGAAGTCAGATTTGAAAATGACTTTTAGGAATGAAGATATCGTAAAGACTGAATGTCAGTTTTAGTCTTATATATGTACTTTATAATTTTAGTCTTGCATGTACATAATCATGTGTACATATATCACTGATTCAGTGGCAATGGTAAATAGACACTGACAAGTCTTAAATTATATTTCGTAGTTTTGAATGTTTTGTCTGTTGACTAAAATTAGGTGGAGGTTTGTGTGTTCTTATTTCCAACAGAGGTAAACTCAACACATATCAATATGTGCATGAAGCAAATTGATAGTTGCTAGATACGGAATGATTGTACCACAAGAAAGTTTTAACCTGTGTATATATACTTAAAATATGATAAAAAAAAATCATGTCTTTTTCAGGACTTCTGAATTCGAATCCAACCATGTAGTATGGAATGTTTTTTGAGATGTGGTTTTGGTCGATGGATGTTAAAGAAGGACCTGTAGTACAAAGTATATCACTGAATTTAGCTCTTTGTCTAAGTGTATAATTGAATACTTTGCTTTGAGCTCAGTTCATTGTTATGCAAATCATTCTTTGTGAAATAAAGATTTGACAGAAAACTCTCATGTACAAGGATTTGTCAAAGTAGTATCACCTCTATTTACAATGTAAGTATTAGGGAGATAAAAGCATTCTATTTTGATTTGAACCAAACATACTATAAAAAAAAGAACAAATTTACCTGAGAATGCTACTACCACTACTAGCAATATGATGCTAGGTTGTTTTAATACATCTGTACTAGCTGCCTACTGATGACTCGGTTCTGAGTGTAAATGGTCCTTCAACTATGCAGGGAAAAATTATAAGGCATATCTAGGCTTATCAATTTCTAAAACAATATTTCATTGTACATGTTTGAAATTTTTAAACAACCTCAGAAATTTTGGCAGTTGAAATACATGTAGGTATCCTGTCGTCGTCTTCCCAAGACGGATGGTTTCCAGATAATAACTTCAGTATAAGTAAAAAGGAAGCCTTAAAATTATAACATACTGTGGATTCATTTATTTTCGTGAGAAACAACTTTCTGACCATGAAAGGAAGGCTGTGATTGATTTTGGGTATTTTGGTCTCAACAGTTTAGGAAAAAGGGCCCAAATTAGCATTGTTCTTGGTTTTTGCTCTATAACTCAAGTATTAGTAAACAGAAATCTATGATATTTTAACATAAGGTCTATGGCCACATAAGGAGGGTTGGAATAGATTTTGGTAGTTTTAGTCCCAACAGTGTAGGATTTAGGAACCAAAAACAGGTCCCAAATAAGCATTTGTCCTGGTTTTTTTTAACAATACCATTAGCATAAGTTAATAGAAATCTATAAAGGTTTATGACCAAAAAAGGAAGGTTTGGATTATTTTGGGGAGTTTTAGTCCCAAGGAATAAGGGCCAAAATTAAACTTTGTTTGCTTTCATCAAAAAAATGAATTATTGTGCTTCTTTGATATGCCAAATCTAACCGGGTTAAGATTCTTAATTTTTGGTCCTGTTTTTAAATTGATCTACATTAAGGTCCAAAGAGTCCAAAATTAAAATTAGCTTGATTTTAACAAAAATTGAATTTTTGGGGTTCTTTGATATGGTGAGTCTTAACATGTACTTAGATTTTTGATTATGGGCCCAGTTTTCAAGTTGGTCCCAATCGGTGTCAAAAATTATTATACTAAGTATTGTGCAATAGCAAGAAATTTTCAATTGCACAGTATTCTGCGATAGCAAGAAATCTTTAATTGGACAGTATTGTTCAATAGCAATAAATGTTCAATTGCACAGTATTGCACAATAGCATGACATCTCCAATTGCACAGTATTGTGCAATAGCAAGAAATTTTTAATTGCACTGTATTGCACAATAGCAAGAAATATCTAATTGCACAATATTGCGCAATAGCAAGAAATTTTTAATTGCACAGTATTGCCAATAGCCAGGAATATACAATTGCACAGTATTGTCCCGTTTTCAAATTGGTCTACATTAAGATCCAAAGGGTCAAAAATTGAACTTTCAAATTGTTTCATTTCAACAAAAATTGAATATATGGGGTTCTTCAATATGCCGAATCTAACCGTGTATTTAGATTTTTAATATTTGGGCCCGGTTATTAAATTGGTCCACATGGAGGTCTAAAGGGTCTAAAATTAAACATTATTTGATTTCATCAAAAATTGAATTCTTTGGGTTCTATGATATTCTGAATTTAACCATGTATTTAGATTTTGGATATTGGACCAAAATAGGTAAATGTCCAATTTAAAATTTTTAAGTTGAAGTTCTTTATAGACCACATTCAATCTGTGTCAGAAACCTATGTTGTGTCAACTATTTAAACACAATCCAAATTCAGAGCTGTATCCAGCTTGAATGTTGTGTCCATACTAGCCCCAACCGTTCAGGTTTCAACCTCTGCAGTCGTATAAAGCAGCACCCTGCGGAGTATCTGTTCCATTCATTTTTATTTCTTAATTTGTGTGAACTAACATTGTTACAGTAAATGTTAATTACTACACTTGCATACCACAACAAATACTGTATTGGTACATGTATCACTTATATTTGTATCCATATAACAAAACAAAAAATGAAAAGGAATAATTTTGCAATATATTTTGAGTACTAAATAGCTTTTAAGGTATTTAGACATAGTAAGACTTATTAAGAAGATGTTGATGATATCTCCTTGACATGCTTCAAATTCGATCAGATTACTTTTGAAGCAGTTATGAGTCTTTGATGCATGCTCACAAAGGTTCTTTTGGTGAAATCATTTTTATATTGGTCAAAATTTGTCTTTGCTTCGACCAGCTTTGGAGGAGATATAAAGAATTGATATAAATCAGCACAGAGGTTTACTTCCTATCTTATTTAGCCCCAATAATCATGTCAGACATAAGCCATTGTCATTACTTAAAACCAATAAATGTATTCTAATCTGAGGAAGAAATTCGACATTTTAACAAAAAAATTTACTAATGATACTGAGGATCCACCACAAAGTAATGTAAATAGAACCATACCAATAGTAAGCAAATACCTATAAAAAAGATGAGGTATGATTGCCAATGAGACAATTCTCCACAAGAGACCAAATCGACACAGAAATTAACAATTGCTCTCCCAGCTACAAAATGTATCCAAAACCAAAGATGTAGAACATGTTCTATCATAATCATTTGGTAACTAATGTAATAACTGTCTCCCCATGTCTGCATTGAACATAGAAAAATATCAAATAAATAACACTCCTAATGCTCAGATCGGTTGTCACTGTGCAACACAGTTATTAACACCATATAGGAAAAACATAGAACTTTATTGTCATAAAACACTGTCAAACATCCAAACATACTATCCACACTCATCTGTGTCCACACTTGTAACCAATTGTAAAATATACAATCACAATGAAAGATCGACCGGCAGATTTGATTAACAACAATGTATCATCATATGATTTTTTCCAATAAATTTCTCCATTGAATGTGTAATTTATAAACACAACTTTTTATTACTTATAAGTATATATATCAAAATTATTGTACATACAGGAAAAGAGTAAATTATTTTTCAAAAGCCTCATCTATCGCGGAGGAATTAGATAATTCCTAGAAACACGGTCCATCTTCTCATTAGGACATGTACAAAGGCGGAAATCGAAATTGAAACTTATCTTTGACCTGTAATATTATTTTATATCTGAAAATAGAAATGTATGTATCTGACAACAACATATTTATGTTAAAGAAAAATATATGAATTGGTGATTGGAGATTATATTATTCTAAGCCGACATATTTAAGAACGTGTTTCGCCGATTTTATGTGATATCTATACAAATGTGCATCTGTTTTGAAAGGTGTACTTCACTATTTCAGAAAATAAAACAGAAACATGCATTTTTTTTCGATTTTCAGTTACAATCGAAATTATGTGCAGAATCTATCTAAGTTTCAAATTAAAAAAAATGCTTGGCATGAGTAAAGTTTTATCCTTTCCAGAACTACATATATAGACAAAAGTTCACATGACATTTCATTGCATATAAAAAAAAACATCAATGGAAATTAACCAATCAAAATTAATCTCTTTTTTCCCCTGTGTACAAGCTTTACATCACTGCACACACGGACATAACGAACGAGTTCTGATATATAAAAACCGTATGATGCTTGTTTACAATTTGACTCTCTGTGGAGCGTACGGGCCTGAACGAAGAAGAATTTATAAAACATGTTTCGCGAAGAACCTCATTTAATGTTCATACTAGACAAAGAAAAAAATAAAAAGAACCAGTTTTAATTTTTTTATGATCTCAATAGCTCGACATTTCTTCTCAAAATTACAAAAAAAAACCAACATAAATAAAAACAATGAATCGAACCCTCCCCCCTTCCATACAGTTCACGTATTTGTGGTTGAGGAGTTCCAAGCACTATGCAAGTAGACAGACGAAGAAATAAACCAATATGTATGGGGTCTTCCGGGTTAACAGTACGTCAGTGCTTTTATATTGTCTCGTTTTCACTAAATGTTTTCTCTTCCTGTGTTCATTACTCATCGAGCTGAGGCCTTGTATGCAGCAAGGCGTATTTCTTACGTGCTGCTCAGAAAGGTAAATATGATATTAAGTTGTATGACAGCATGATCATTTTCCTTCAAAATGCTAAGAAATTTTTTTCAACTTTTAAGAACCATGCTTAAATGCCTTTTCCAACCGTGGGAAAATTAGAACTTTAAAAATTTACTATTATCAAAAGTTTTTAAAGAGGGACTCAACATAGGAAGGATCATAAAACGGATGTCTAAAGCAAATATATGAATGAAATACATATTATGATGATTTTTGAAAAACACAAAATCACAATGAAAACCGGAAGATTCCATTGGCGACAATATGTCAAGAAAAGAATGACTTATTTTGCTGAAGTCTCTCCTATCGGGGAAGGCGGAAATCAATTAGCTTTAATCTTATAGTTTTGAAAACTTATAGTTACATGATTGTCAAAAGTTGTTTTTTTCAGTTATAAAAATTTGTTTAACTTTAATTCATGACATATAGAAAAGAGGTAAATGTCGGAGAAGCGGAAACCTCTCATCATAGTAACATGTAGAAAGACGGAAATTGAAACTTAAACTTAATTTGAACTGTTTTATCGTTTTACATCATTAAAACGGAAATATATGTATCAAAAATATATAAATTTTGAGAAAAATCTATGCATTGACAATTGGCGATTCAATTATTTTAAGACAAATTTACGTACGTTTTCGTCTATTTAATGTGGTTTCTATACAAATGTGCATCTTTTTTAAAAAGGATAACGTTCGTCATGTTTCAGAAAATTAAACAGATAAATGCTTTACTTTTTTTTCCATATTTAGTTGTAGCTAAACGAGCCAACCTTTACCAAAATCTGTGACATAGCTCATTTACTTTAACTTGACCTTAATGTATTTTACTGTTTATGAAAACTGCATGTCGACAGAGAATTACGTATTAGTAATTGAATTGTATTATATAGTTTTTTTCAAAGTTATTTCTTAAATTGCAACGAAAATAATATCGTAATGGATAACGCATGTGCTCGATTTTTGACTTGAGTAAAACGGTTCCTCAGTATGGTGTCACACCACTTATTCATTCAATTAGCATTTAGAACATGTAAATAAAATTGAGAAAGGAAATTGGGAATGTGTCAGAGCGACAACAACCCGACCATAGAGCAGACAACAGCAGAAGGCCACCAATGGGTCTTCAATGTAGCGAGAAAACCTACTCTGACAAATAAATGAAACTTCACTTAATGAGAAGTTTTGAGGCCAAATTGACTTTTTCATTAATTTGAATTACAACTTTAGGGTAAACATGTTACTTAGTTTGCTTACGTGTAGAGAAGGTTGTTAGCAATAGGCGACTTCCGGAATGTCAATAAACTGAATTACCTCTCCCAAAATATGTGAAAAGTGTTTTTTACATTTTGTTCATAATGCAAAGTTATTTTAAAAACTTTCTACAAATCTTACTTTTACCCATCATTGCAAACCAGAAAGTCTAAAATTAGCAGTATTTGTACTCTACTGTACTGATTATTACTCGATCATTCTGAATGAGTCTAAAATAATCAGTAATTGTACTCTACTGTACTGATTATTACTCGATCATTCTGAATAAGTCTAAATTTTACTGGAAATTTACTTGACCCCAATCTTAACCATACTTGTATGTATTGATTTGTACTTGATCATGCACAATCTAGACAATACTTAAAAGTCTGAACTAATACTCAATCAGTCTGAATCATTTGTAACTTTAAGACCCTTTACAGCTTAATATGTGGTGAAGGGTTTTGCTCATTGCGGAAGATCTTATAGTGAACTATAATTGCTAACTCCTTCGTCATTTGGTCTCTTGTGGAGACTTGTCTCTTTGGTTTTTTAACAATAGATGATTTCCTGAATGAAAAAAAAAACATTGCGTGTTTCACCCGTATTTACGATGCTAAATCTAAAGTGTGTAGATAGTGTTGTTGCACTTTTACATTTTAAATATCTCAACTTAAGTAGTTTTTAATTATTGAAAAACAATACTAGTAGTTAATAGTTTTAAATAGTTTTAAGGAGTATGATTGAATTTAAGTAGAGTAGAACTCGTTTTTATAGTTTTACTTATAATTTTGCAAGTTAAATTAATCTAATCGTAATTTTTCAGTACAATATGAATTATGTAGAAACAAAGTTACAATTTCATTTAAAAATAACAGTATTTTTCGAATAGTTTATTACAGTGTAGAAAGTTGAACGTTAATCTTAACGGGATTCCTAAATGTTATGGCACCTTCAGTAGGTCAGTCTAGTCATTACGAGTTCAAATAATAGTCGTCTGCAAATGCAGCTGGTGGCTATTTAATAACATTGTTTTTATCATCTCTTGGAATCAGGTTAACTTAGTGTGAAATTTTCTGTCTAATGTTGCAGACGTAAACAGTTCGCTTTTATCACAGCGAAAACACTGTTGTGAAATTATAATAAATGTTGTAAATAGTCGATACAAAAAATAGTTATAAGCAAACATTCGATGTCACTGCTTTAGAGGAGGTGATACTTTTGCAAATTTAAATGTGAAATTACAAAAAATCCTAATGCAATTGTTATAAAATATATCATATAACAAATGCTATGAGAAAAATATAAAAATATTCATAACTGTCATAAAAGCGCGGAATATAGTTTCAATTGGGAGATATATTCTCCGTAACACATGGGAATATCAACCAGAATACAGGTGCGCCTTTACATGCGATTTCTTTATATTTTAAAATAACTAGAGGCTTTAAAGTACGAAGCCCTGTTGGTCTGACACAGATTATAAAATGTCTTTAAAAGTCCTGCGCTGAAGATGTATAAAGTCTAGCGCTGGAGATATAAAGTCTAGCGCTAGAGATGTAAAGTTAAGCGCTGGATATGTAAAGTCCAGCGCTGAAGATCTAAAGTCTAGCGCTGAATATGTAAAGTCAAGCGCTGAAGATGTAAAGGCTAGCGCTGGGGATGTAAAGTCTAGCACTGGAGATGTGTAAAATCTAGCGCTGAAGATATGCAAAGTCTAGCGCTGGGGATGTAAAGTCAAGCGATGCAGATGTAAAATCAAGCGCTGGAGATGTAAAGTCTAGCGCTGAAGATGTACTATCAAGCGCTGGAGATGTAAAGTTAAGCACTGGAGATCTAGATGTAAAGTATAGCGTTGGAGATGTAAAGTCAAGCGCTGGAGATGTAAAGTCCAGCGCTGGAGATCTAAAGTCTAGCGCTGGATATGTAAAGTCAAGCGTTGTATATGTTAAGTCTAGCGCTGGGGATGTAAAGTCTAGCGCTGGAGATGTGAAATATCTAGCGCTGGAGATATGCAAAGTCTAGCGCTCAAGATGTAAAGTCATGCGCTGGAGATGTAAAATCAAGCGCTGGAGATGTAAAGTATAGCGCTGAAGATGTAAAATCAAGCGCTTGAGATGTAAAGTCCAGCGCTGAAGATGTAAAGTCTAGCGCTGTAGATTTAATAAAATTAACGGTATCAATTTTCTTGCACCAGATGCGCATTTCGACAATACATGTCTCTTCAGTGATGCTAGTGGCCAAAATATTTGAAATCCAAAGCTTATAAAAAAGATGAAGAGCTATAATCCAAAAGGTCCAAAACGTATAGCCAAACCCGAGAGGAATCAGAGCTTTGCATGAGGGAGATGCATTCCTTAATTTATAATAGTTTCTATCATTTTGTAATAGCAAATTTTAATAACACATAAAAAATCCGTATTTTCATGCCAGTACCGAAGTACTGGCTACTGGGCAGATGATACCCTCGGGGACTAATAGTCCATCAACAGAGGCATCGACCCAGTGGTAGTAATAAAATTAACGGTATCAATTTTCTTGCACCAGATGCGCAATTCGACAATATATGTCTCTTCAGTGATACTCGTGGCCAAAATATTTGAAATCCAAAGCTTATAAAAAGCTGAAGAGCTATAATACAAAAGTCCAAAAAGTATAGCCAAATCAGTATAAAGTGAAGCACTGAAGATGTAAATTCAAAAATTCAGGCGCTGTAGATGTAAAGTCTATCGCTAGAAATGTAAAATCGTGTTTTATAGTGTGTTGCAAATAAGGATGCAGAATAGCCTCGGTCACATCTTACCGGATAGCTCGAACAAACGCCTAACGGAAAACTTGTTTTCAATCCGTTTATGTCCGTTAGACGTCCGTTTAGTTTAAACATATTTTATTTGCTGAATTAAAGCAAAAAGGATTAGACACAAGTAAATCATACTTATGAAGTCTTCTCCATAATACAATATAAAGTTACAATAACAGTATAATATAATGGACATGCATATAAAACAAACATGCAGTTTATACTATAGGGTTATTGCATGAATATTGGGGAATATTGTCCCGAGTAGAACTTTATATTGAACGAGCTTGCGAGTGCAATATATGTTCTACGAGGGACAATATTCCCCAATATTCATGCAATAACCCTTTTATTGTATAGCAATATAATATTTGAAAGTAAAAAATTGTGCAAACTAAGATTTTGTCGTTGATGACGTCATGAATTTTGAAGATTTATTGCACTAGTGCAATATTAAAATTTATTGCACGCTAACTTTTGGTTACTTTCTGTGGGGAATATTATATTGCTATACAATAAAATATAATACTAGCTTTCATAGGTGAACAAAGATGAGACAAAGTAAAAAAGGAAAAAGAAAGTTTGAAAAATCGTATACTTCTTTGATGATGACTTGTGGATTGATGACAACGATGACATCCGTTCTTATTCGTAAGACGTCCGTCCATATCTGTTGAATGTCCGTTAAGCGTACGTTTTATCCGTCGACGTCCGTTCTGTCCGGTGGAACATTTTGAGTATATTCAAAACGTTGAACGGACGTCCAACGGATTAAATGTCCGTTAAACGTCCGTTAGGCGTCCGTTTTGTACAGTACTCGTCCGTTTCGTTTCAATTTTGTATACGTTACGTGTCCGTTATACATCCGTTGGTGGTCTGGATGATAAACTCACCAGCGGACTTCAACCGGACGTTTAACGGATAAAACGGATGTTGAACAAATGAGAAACGGACTTCTACCGGACGTATAACGGATAAAACGGATGATCAACGGATCTGAAACGGATATAAGCCACTTGAAAATTTTGCGTCAGAAATGCCAATTATTGGTATGTCAGACTTCTTAAGGTTCATGAATTCTTATTATTCATAATCAACCTTAGAGTACGGGCGATTCTTCACAATCAAGCAGCTCTTATTGAGGTCAGACACTGACCTTTTGCAGTATTTTGAAGAATAAACCAAAACAGTTACACCTAAACATTTTGAATATTTATGCGATGTACATGTATTATTATTGTTGCCTTTTATTATTTTCGTATGTATTGTTCATCCGTTTTATCCGGTACGCTTCTGTTAGGTTTGCGTTTTATGCGGTACTCTTCCGTTGGATGTACGTTCGACATCCGTTCTGTCCGGTACGTTTCCGTTTCTCGTACTTTGCATATCCGGTATGTGTCCGTAAGGCATCCGTTACACATCCGTTGTATTCGGTCAGTACATCAATGGACTCCCAACGGATAACAATTCTGTCAACGGACAACTTTTATTTTCATTCGTTAGGCGTCCGTTCGTGCTTCGGTCACACCTTACCGGATAGCACGAACGGACGCCTACCGGATGAAAAAAAAAAGATGGCCGGACAGAACGGATGTCCAATGTATATACGGATGGTATGCTGCTTTCACGAAAAAATACTTTGGGTAGCACTTAACAAAAGAGAATAAGCCTTCTTCAAATCTCTTCGATCATAAGCTTATGTTTTTCAAAAATGTCCATGAACCAGAGTTTGAATGGTGTCGAAACTTTTATATTGACTGCTTTATTTGAATGAACGAATCAGTGAACTGCTCAGCTTTATTTGAATGAACGAATCAGTGCATTGCTCAGCTTTAAAATTAATGCACTTATATAATAGAATCGAAGAGTACATCGATAGAGTATGGTTATTAAATGGGGTATGTTGTAAATGTTAGACGAAATTGTCTACGTTTTATTTATTCTTCTATAATGTGTACTGTTTTCAGAGTGTTTTTTGTTTTCTTTTTTAGCCATGGCTTAGTCAGTTTTTTTTCGACTTGTGGGTTTTTATGTCCTCTGGGTATCCTTTGCCTGTTTTTAAGTTATGATTTTTATACCCCCGCTTTTAAAAAGGGGGTATACTGTTTTACCTCTGTCTGTCCTTCTGTCAGTCCGTCCGTCTGTCAGTCCGTCCTTCCATCTGTCCGTCAGTCCGTCAGTCAGTCCGTCCGTCCCATGAATATTTGTTGTCGCATTTTTCTCAGGAACTACAAAACAGGGATTTCTGAAATGTGGTATCAGGGTTTATCTAAGTCAGCTATACCGTGTGAAAAAAAGTAAAATCACAAAAATACTGAACTCAGAGGAAAATCAATTTGGAAAGTCCATAATCACATGGCAAAATCAAAAAACAAAACGCATCAAAAACGAATGGACAAGAACTGTCATATTCCTGACTTGGTACAGGCATTTTCAAATGTAGAAAATGGTGGATTAAACCTGGTTCTATAGCGTTCTGATGCGTTTTCAAATTGACCACTCGACAACTTCCTGTTTACCGAACACTTGTATGATTTTACACATGATAGCCAAGTTGAAAATTTTCGTCACACTTTTCTCAGGAACTACAATATAAGGATTTCTGAAATTTGGTTTCAGGATTTATATAAGTCAGCTATACCGTGTGATGCGTTTTCAGATTCATCACTCGACAACTTCCTGTTTACCGAACACTTGCATATTTTTACACTATTAATATTATCCACTTGCGGCGGGGGTATCATCAGCTCGCAGTTTCACTTGTTTTTTAAAGTAAAAGAAATGGCGGATAAATGGTTTATTTTTTAAATAAATTGTTACCTATGTCAAATTCAAAACTTTGCCCGTGTTTATCTTATGAGACCACCAAATGATAGATATGTCTACCGAAACAAAAACATATTCCAATAAAATCGTTTTCACGATATGTTCGATTTTTAAAATCATAATGCATTATAAGCATTTCCAAAATTATTTGATTTCATAATATTAATCCACACATTATTCTATCTTATAATATTATTGTATCTTATAATACATCTTAAATTATGGTGTACCATAATATTCGTTATGGTGTAATGTAACTAGCACTTTACCAAAGAAAATAAGCCTTCTTCAAAACTCTTCAATCATAGCTTTAGTTTTTCAAAGATGACCATTAACGAGAATTTGAATGGTGTCGATAGAGTATGGTTATTAAATGTGGTAATTTGTAGATGATAAATGATAGTTATGAATTAACCGTTTCACAGATGATATCGGATATGTTCCTTATTTCATAACTAAAATCCCCTTTCCTTTTCACGTATATGACATACCGAATTAAAGTATTGACTGGGTTTGTAATAACATGAGCAACACGACGGGTGCCACATGTGGATCAGGATCAGCATACCCTTCCGGAGCACCTGATATCATCCTCAATTTTTGTTGGGGTTTGTGTTGCTCAGGTTTCACCTTTCTGTGTTGTGTATTGGGTTCTATTATTTGAATGTTTGTCTTTTCTTTTTTAGCCATAGAGTTGTCAGTTTATTTTCAATCTATAAGTTTGACTGTCCCTCTGGAATCTGTCGCCCATCTTTCACAGAGAGTGGTTATATTGTTTTAGTATTTTGTAAGCGCGACATTTTTGTAAACTTCTTCGGTAGTAACATTCATATATTATGTAATTTATTATTGTATTAGTTTAAAGCAAGTCAATGGGCCGTCATATATCTTATATGAATTCACTCGTTTACACTTAAATTGGAGAAAACAGTTTCCTTACGACAAAACACGATAATACCATATCAACCCGGCTTTTTTACTAGTCTGAAATGTTGACCAGGATTCAAGTCTTGCTAGTTCACAAACTGTCAGTCTGTTGTCTGCTCTCTGGCTGGAGTGTTGTCTCTTTTACGCATATTCCCTATTTCGATCTCAATTTTATGTAATTAGACATGACGTCCAACTCGGACATAATGATATTATTGTGAATCCGGAGCAATAAGTCATTACTCTCAATAAAAAAAAATACTACTTAATTTGGAAATTAAGGAATACAGGTGTTATAGTTTTAGAATATTAGCTGAGATAATAGAACAATTTTTAAACCTTTATGCAACATTTTTCGTAGCTTTTATATTATACAAATATAGCCTTTGTATGAGGTCGATACAAGGATATATTGACCCGAAAGAAGTATATTGACTGAGGACGAAGTCCGAGGTCGATATACTTCTTTGGGTCGATATATCTTGTATTGACCTCATACAAAGGCTATATTTGTTATATTATTAATTTCCGACCATATTTGTATCAAAATCGTCATTTAGGTTTGTTGGAATTTTATAGATATTATCTCCTTGACAATAACAACATATTAGTTGTTATTTCATTTACTTTTTTTTTTTGGACATCTTATGTATTTGAAGATTTTATTCATCAAATAATCGATCACAGATATCATGTGTTTCAAAACGTTAAACAATATCCTGAAATTCATTACATGACGTCACAAAGTATATCGGTTTTTAGATATTCTAAAAATAACCGTGCGATATGCTTTTTGCAGGTCAATATGCTTTTTGCTATCCGCCGTTTTCTCTCTACCTTCGAAAATATAGTTTAACATGTGACTATCCCTAAACGAATCAAATTTGATAAAATATACGAATTAATAATATTATATTTTATTGTTTGAATCATCTGATTTACCATTCAATGAATTACGATTAACACGTAGTGATTGATATTTATTTTCCTTTGGAGTGTTCAAATCTCTATATCATAAATATTTAATATATTTATTTATATTATTCTATATTATATTTTGACTAACAAATTTCGTGTTTTGACTAGTATGATGTGCACAGAAGTCAACGAATAAATTTGGATAAGTAGAAACAGATTTTTTTTTTTATTTTAATATTATATATTAACAAACAAAAATAAAAGTCTATTATAAATGTCGTCATGCATAAGTCATCATCCACATTTCATACAGTACTAATATATCTGTATTGCTAAAAGATTATTTTGACAGGTTGCACTCCCATTAGTACGTTGTGATATAATTTCAACTAGGCATTAATATTATGAGTTCATTCTGCAATGTGTATAAATTTTCATATCACACGTAAATTATGTCATCTGTTTCTTACCAATTAATCATACTGCTGAACTTAATAATATTGTATTACATGACCTTGCTTCGCATTGAAATAGTTTAATATTTACAATTTATTTCTTCTGCTGTTTTTATACTTGTATATACATTAATTTTGAGTTTCTCGAGAACCAATATGTTATCTTAATTTTTTGAGAATTTTTTTCTGCAGATATATATAGAAGTCAAATGGACAATAACTGAATTTTGATATGCAACGTGTTATGTAGGGAAACAACATACATGACATAGTGCTGTTTTAAATACTCAGGTGTATCTATCATCAAATATTGACCTACGTCGAAATAAATATTTATTAGTAATACATCAAAATGAATATATCTAATTTCTACCCGACTATGTTTATAGATTATTATTTAAAAAAAAAGTCTGTCGTGATGTTTGGATTTTTATTCTAAGATGTAATTTTTGTTAACATGTAAGACAACACAAGAGACTTTTCTTTTACAGACACAATTTTAATTTTCAAGGATTTGAAAAGAAATATTTCATATTTGATGGTGACAGAAAAAATACGATGACCATCATGTATGTGTATTCGAAGTAATTTACCCACCTTACCCAATATACACAAATACACATAAGCAACATTAAAACGGGCTGCAACATAAACTGAATTTGAAACAATAACAATTGCATGTAATGAGTTTTTGTGGATCTGACCATTAATATTAAATTTCGTCAAATCAAGACATATAAACACGCGAAAGTAATGTGTTTCTATACCTATTGTGTACATCATTTGTACATAGTTATTTATAATTTATAAAGACGTCTGAAGGATGTGTTCTATTTTTTTGATAACTTTTCCCCTTCATAAAACTAATGTACATGTGTATTGTAAACGAGGTCAACTGACACACTTATTTTCTACATTTATTTTCTAAAACACGATTTATTCATTGTTTAAGGAACGATAATACATTTTAGAAAAATATGGCTGATAAGACGACACGATTTGTCTCCCTTGTACAAAATACTGTCCTCGATAAAAGACATTGAAGACGGAAGCATTTATAATGATGACGTAAGCAAGGCGACGATTTTCGGATGAATATAATCAATAGATGATCATAAAAATAGCATTTGAAGATTAATAAATTACGGAACTTGTTAGCAGTACCCAAAACATTGTTTTTCGGACACATCAAATTTTATTTTTTCATGCATAATTATGAAATTCAATAATATTCAAAATTATGGACACGCATAATATTACTGGAAATATTATTTAATCTCATAATATTATGGATTTTCATAAAGCAGTCAAATTTAGCCAATTCCATAATATTATGGAGTTCGCTAAGTGCCCCGACTGTAATGTGTATGATTAGGTGATTATTCAAAATATACGAAAAACATCAAATACACAATAAATAAAGAATATAAGAGGATATTACTTTAGGAAGTAGTATAAACTGGTACCATTCTATCTGAATCCAACCATTATAATCAATGTATATAGCTGAAATGATTTAATCAATAAAACTCGATCATATACTAGCTAATAAAAAGCTATAAATAAAATAATACCAAAGTTATTGCATAAAATAAGAGGTATGTCTGTTAAACCTACTAAAATTAAACGCTTTACGTTACCATACTTCTTTCTTTGTATAAAAAATGTCAAAATATAAGTAAAAGAATGATTAAATGTTGCATACTGTTTTATACTAGTATGTTAATCATTCATCGATTTAAAAAAAATGAATTTTCCAGTTTATGTATTGTTTACATGTTATAAAATAAACAGATACGGACAAAACCGTGCAATTAAATTCACTGATATTTTACTTTTATTTCAAAATAATGGGGAAACAATCTCAAGTCGTTCCAGGTTGAATATAATTTTTCCACGCATAAACACAGTGATTCGTTTTGTTTTGCTAGGACAACTGTAGAGGCATATGGGCTTTGAAACTTCTGAGTTATACTTTTTTCTATTGCATTTTTATTGATGGTTCTTTATTTCTATGTACATAAATGCAGTATGAAAATATGAAGATGTGGTATGGTTGTCAATTTGAGAGACCAACTGACACAGAAATTCATAAACAAAAATGTATATATAGCTTGTTTATTGAACTGCTAAAACAGGACTATATTACCACCACAAAAGCTCAGAAGGAGACTGCAGATCGTACCTCATTGATACAAATACTCTCAGAGTTTTTAAGAAATCTGTTTGATTTGGTTCTTAAACTTCTGAACAGATTGTAAGGACGAAAATACACATGAACAAATATTGGGTGAGGTTGGACTTTTTATAAATATAATTCCAAAGAATAAAACGTGATTGGTACTTTATAACTGACTATGCGGTATGGGATTTGCTCATTGTTGAAGGCCATACGGTGACTTATAGTTGTTCATGTTTGTGTCATATTGGTCTTTTGTGGATAGTTGTCTCATTGGCAATCATACCACATCTTCTTTTTTATACTTTTAAACAGTAGATGTCAGCTATCTTGCAATTGTATCCCCTATATTCAAACTAACAAGGCCAGAGGCGTCTGCCTTGCGACAGGCGTAAAACAATGTAACGTGGTAAAACATGTTGTGTAAGATCTTAACCATGTTAACCCTTCTTATAAACCTCTAGCCGATGTAAAATGTAAGAGTGTTGTGCTTGAACGTTATGGTCTATTGTGAAACGAAATTGTGATTTGAAATGTCTAACAGACACCGAAGGGATGATTTTATACTAAGGATTGTCTTATCCCAGGCAAAGATAAACTTAGCCGTACTTGACACAACTTTTTAGAATTTTGGGTCACAAATGCTTTTCAACATGATTGTACTTGTTTGGCTGGCTAAATATTTTGATTTAAGCGTCATTTGTGAGTCTTGCGTACTAAATTATAAGCCTGCTTCCTTTGATAACTATTTACACAACTGTGTCGATGCCACTACTGGTGGACAATTCGTCCCCGAGGATATTACCAGCACAGTAGTCAGTACTCTGTTGTGACATGAATATAAATTATAAGGTCATTTTTGATAAATCTACTGTTTACAAAAGTTTTAATTATTCCAAAATACGAATGATTTACTTATCCCAGTCATAAATAACCTAGGACTTTTTTGGGACATTTTTATTTCGAATACTGGGTCTCAGATGCTTTTAAACTTTGTATTTTTTTGTCTTTTGTAATTTAGTTATATTGAATTGACATTTACCGTTATTTAGCCTCTTACTAGTCTGTTAACAAAATGCTTACTGTGTATGACTTGCTATTCCAAAAACAAAAGACTTTTTTAATATTCATGTGTATTTAAAAAGAAATCTTATGTAATTTCCGGTAGGACAGACACTCTCTCAGATTGTTGAATTTGTTTTTGGATACACACGTATCATTAAAGTTGAATATTTGATTCATCGTGACGGTCTCGATTATAAAAAACAAAACGTTTGTTAGATTAAGGTGTCATACTACTAACTCATGGTACGTCACATCAGGTTGTATACGAAAATAGGTCGGAAAAATACGTCCTTGAATTTAACAGTTGTAGTGATTAATCCTACATTTTATTTCAGTAAATGATTTCTGTGTAATAAACCTATGTCTTGGGTATTTTAAAGCATTATTATTTTTTTTATTTGGGATTTCTATAGAATATTTTGTAGTATTGAGGTTACATGGTGACTTAACATTGTACACAGATAAAATAAGAGGAGAAATTTGATTGATTAACTTTTAGTGATAGTTATTTTCTTATATGCAATGAAATATTATGTGAATTTTTATATATAGTACTTGACAGGATAAAACTTAACTCATTCCAAGTATTTCTTTATTTAAAACAATGATAAATTTTACACATTTTTTTTAAAAGTGCAAATTGACAAGACTAATAGGGGAAATCAATGAGACTATCGATTGATATATGTTCAAAAATATAACAAAAATGATAGGTCTCCGCGCATTTTCTCAAGCTACAGGTTGTGATAAAATGACACATTTTTGTATGGATTATATAGGGCAAAGGAATATTTCAAAATGATAGAATTATCAAATAAATTAGGAAAATATAGTTTTGAAACCATGCTTTGAGAATATAAAGAGACAAAGAGACGGTCAGCGTATGTTTTATCCGACTAAAATACAAAATAGAAAAGTTCCAAATATATTCTTTCAGAAAATGCACTGTTTTAAAGTCACCTCCAATTAAAAGGCCAATTTACAAAGACACCCATACCACCTTGATATTTCTTTGGTATCTTTTGGCCTTTTTTCATATTTGAAATACTTATTTGCACTAAAATGGGTATACCATGTATCAAAGTTAAATGTTAAATTGAAAATTAAAATGGGGAATGTGTCAAAGAGATAATAATCCGATCATTGAGCAGACAACAGGCGAAGACCATCAATAGATCTCCAATGCAACGAGAAACTCCCTTCAGTTTGCCCCTAAACAAATATGTATACTGGTTAAATGATAATTGACGTCATACTCCGAACTATACACAAAAAAACAAACATTAAAATTCATACAAAACTAACAAAGGACAGAGGCTCCTGACCTGGAACAGGCGCAAAAATGCGGCGGGGTTAAAAATGATTTTCTTTAGATCTCAACCTTCCTTCTATACCTCTAGCCAAGGTAGAAAAACAATACGCACAGTAAATCTCAGTTTAAGAGAAGTCCAAGTTCGATGTCAAGAATATGTAACAATAGAAACGAAACAAAATGACAATAATACATAACTTAATAAATGACTATTAGCAGTAACTGATATGTCAGTTCCAGACCTCAATTAAACTAATTGAAAGATTATGTCTTCATCATATGTATATGTAGTCTCCTTATAGAAAATATTTATTAGTGAATGTTTCCGATCGATATATTTGATATTTATCATGTTTATTTACAAAACAGATATATGTTTTTTTTTTATTGTACCCTGTATCTTTATTGATTCCGGGTACTCTAAAAATATTCATATATAAAAATAACAACGCCAAAATGTTAGAACGTAAATAAAGGCAACAGTAGTATACCGCTGTTCAAAACTCATAAATCCATGGACAAAAAACAAAATCGGGGTAACAAACTAAAACTGACGGTAACGCATTAAATATAAGAGGAGAACAACGACACAACAATAAAATGTAGCACACACAGAAACGGACTATGCAGCAGACAAAATCCTATGAGAATAACAAAATTAATATAACATAAAAACCAAATACATGAATTTGTGATAGTTAAGTAACGTGACACGTCTTATTGTAATGTAAATGTACACTCGAAAATAAACGACGCAACGTTAAAATGTAATACACACAGACACGAACAATAATATAACAATGTTATTAGTATATTAGTTGTTTACTAACAAATAGATAAATAAGTAGACAGTCCACATTTGAAATTTTTTGTTTAACCAATTTAAGTGTTTGGCAATATTCTCTGTACCTTATATTTTCGTATTACATAAACTTTGTAATTCTTGGTAAGATATTCAATATTGAATACGTGCCAATTATGAAACTTTTTTCAAATTTTATTTCCCAGTTACTGTTGTAAGTCTTAACTTTTCAACAATATTACAAAGACGGTTTTACTGAGGCGGTGAATAAGACATTATTCAGACTTTAAATACTTTCACGCACATTCAACATGTTCAATTTTAGTGAAACTTGATAGTCGTGTCATTTACAATAAAGACCAGATAATATGAATTCCTACTTCACTTCACTTTTAACAAACCCATTATTAGAGCAGGGACGAATATATCACAAAAATGTCTCTTTAAACTTATACAAATTTTGCAAAAATCAATTAACAGAAGTCAAATAAATTTCTTTTACATTTTTCTATAAGAATAGATAGAAAACCAACGCAGCGAATTTGTCAGATGGTTTTTAAATAGAAGTGTACAATTCATTTGTTATCCAAACAAATGCATTCCTTTTTTCACTAAGTTATCGATAAATTTTAATTTCGAATAAGTTTATATTTCTAATTGTTTAACCCTTTTTTGTATTAAATGTCATGTGAAGGGTTTAAATTGACCCCAAGGCAACTAGAAAGTCTTGCAATTCTATTCGTAGACGCCGTTTTATTCAAACAAAACAATGAGATATTGACATCTGATACAATAACTTCATTTCGGACATAAACAATGTTAAAAGAAAATCCGAGGGTCTCATTCATTGTCATTAAAATTATTGACCTTGATCTGTACAGTTTACATATCCTTTGCAATAAATTTCAAGCAATCATAAAAGTTTTGTAATAATGCACCATTTTGTCTATATTATATAAGATCACTGCCTCGTTTTCTTCAATGGACTCATTTAAGTGAATATTCTGAATGTTATTATTCTAGGTGTGTCTCTTTATGAAAATAAACCAGAATAACTTGAGAAAAGCGAACAAGAATATATGTTATAGATAAGTGTCAACAGGTGGGATACGATATTGGTATAATTGCTGTCAGACAAACGTGACTGTAGCTTACTGATAGGGTTTCGCATGAATTGCAAAGGAACCGATTTCGCGATACGTGGACTTATTAAGTGATCCGAAATGTATATCCGCACGCGATGACAATGTCTTAGGGGAGGGGGGACAATAGCTGTCAAAATCAAATTCATCCATTTGACTCAAACACACATATTTGATTCATAACACACTAAAACACATATTATAATTATAACAAGTATTAAATGAAAAGATAGCAATGCATATACTAGATAATATATATTCGAATTTCGTGTGTATTTGAGTCTAGACGCAATCTGATTCAATATCGAGATGACTCCGAACACTACAGACGGTCTCATGACAAGATATAAACATAAACATATATATGTATAGATATGGTCAACGTGCAAATTGATTTTTCTATGTTAGTTTGATTTCGGGATAAAGATTAAAAAACGAGTTAATTTTCGATTACATCTTTATTAGAAAGATAGATCGAATTAAATGAAATCTTGTTTCACTTTTAAAGCTGGCATTCTTGTTTTTAAGATACTCAGTACTCATAAATCCTGTGTAATCCATCTCTACCTCAGGGGTCACCTACAGTGAATAAATCATCATCGATGATTCTTAGCGTATATCGTGTACATGATGTATATTGACTGAATGAACCATAGTGGCTCATTAAAGCGAATTTCAATACTATTTCGCTTTCATTTATGTTCGAACAAAGAAAATCGTACTTTGATTTTTTTATGTATCTCGCAGCTAGTCCCCTTTTAAAATGAACATATACTATAATGGAATTATACAGGTTTCCAGAGCATATACAACGAACAAATATAAACAGAATAGTCGAACGCCTAAGATAAACTTTACCCGAATGAGTTTTCATTGAAGATTTATAAAAAGGTTTGTTGGATCTTTGTCTGTCCATCCTTTACATTAGTCTAAGTTTTAAACAATTACTAGGGGAAGGGATACAACTAATTTGTTTGTCTAAGATATAAACATTTGTAATGTTCTTTTTGAATATCAAGCGGTTTGTACAAATTTTGTTTAGGTTAGCTTTGGGTTTGATTGACTAATTATCGCCAGAGTATTGTTTAATTTTTAAAATCCAGCGTGGTCGAATTCTTTATAATCATTTTTAACCCATCTTTTAAATAGTCTTTACAAAGGGTTGCACGTTTACTCTTATAGACTAGAGTTTCAGTCTTTTGTATTATTTCTTTTGGTATGTACATATTTGAGGCAATCTAAGGTAAGTTTGGAAGAAAAACATCTTTCCCTTCTATTATTTCATCCATTTATTTTTGACAGTCTTCATTGTTATATTCAAGGTCAAACCAATTTTTGTGAATGCTATCTGTTTTCCAAATATATTAAACATTAAAAAAAATATCATTTATATATGAGCAATCACTATTCATATTCAAATATGAGGCTTAATTGCTGAATTTGAATGAACTGAATCATGATATTTTGACAAGAATTACTAGAACAAGACTTCTTGAAATGTTTATGTTGAATAAACAGCTTGGGATCTTGTGTAGAGACGTCATTGAACTTTTGAAAATAATAATCGGTGTAATGTCGTCGCATGTGTTATTAATCGTAACCAATACTATTTGAAGGGACGAATTTTTTTAAGCAGATGATATAAATTTCATGTGGATATGTTACATATTCGTTACATACGATATTGTGTGTACTCGATTATGCTTTCCACCAACCGTTTCAATTAACAATTACGTTAACAGTCTATAGGTAGGATTTATTTTCCTTGGTAAGCACATTGTTATTAATGATATCATCAAGTAACCGTATTATCAAATTGAGAATGTAAATGGAAAATTAGTCAAAAAGAATAAGTCAAAGAAAATAAAATGAATAGGTTGGCATTTCCCGGGGTAGGATTTTAAAAATACATGATATTTTTAGAGCCATTTGAACATACGAAACTGAGCTCATTGAAAACGCACAAATGAAGACGATGAATAAAAATAAAACTGTTTATTGTTTATAATTTCAAAAAATTTACCTCGTGTGGGAGTAATTCAAGTGTAAAATAACTGACTCAACTACAAACTTCTTAATTATATATTCAGAATCAAATGTTCAAATTCTTCAATACACATAATTATTGTAAGTAATTTAAATGTATTATCTAAACTATTCTGTATTTGCAGATACATCGTCATCCACATGTATGAGCAGTGTTACCAAGGTGAATCACAAATATAATGACATACACCTCAAATTTCTCAAATATTTTATAGAAACCCAAAACAAACAAAAATAATGTGCTTAGAAATACTCAAGATATATGTCAATGACACAGAACTGATTTTCTGCAATGAAAAGGTAGGACCAATCCCCGCAACTGTCAAATTCAAGGGAAAAAGTTTTTCGACCTATCATCAACGTGTACTATGATTTGGTAATAATAAAAAAGAAACAAACTTTAATACAAAAAGTCACATAAAAAAAATAAGATGTGATATGATAACGAGTGAGACAACTCTCCACAAGAGACATCATGAAACAGAAATAAAGAATTATGTGCCACCGCTAGGTCTTCAACAATGAGGCTACTCAGCTATCAAATGCCCCAAATATTAAACAATCAAGCAAGAAAACTAACGGCCTAATTTAAGTACAAAAAATTTAAAAAATGAAATAAGTTACATATCAACAAACGACAACAACTGAATTAACGGCTCCTGACTAGGGGAAGGCACATACATACAGCATGTGATGTGGTTGAACATGTTAGCGGGATTCCAACCCTCCCCTAACCTGGGAGATTGTTGTAACGTTACAACATCAGAACGAACTATAAAATTCAGCTTAACTCATGGATACATATAGAAAACCATCTAACAACTGGTCCTTATGTATACAAATAAAAAAATAAAAGTAAAACCAATTTACTGAATACTTAACTCCGACGAAGTACAAAACGGAAAGTTTCTAATCAAATGATAGTAAATAGATGGATGATTATAGTCAGATAACAAAGAAATACTAACATGAACAACTGAAACTAAATGCATGCTATTCATGATTTTTTTATCTTGAGGAAAAGGCAACAAAATTTATTCACAAGGCGGCAAAAAGTAGCAAACCAGTTTACTTTCTCCAACTGTTTCAACTACCGTTTTGTCAAACTCATCATACATATTAGTTGAATATATGTATACATATTACAATAAATGTTTACCTACCTTATCAAAACAACTTCTGAACCATCAAGCCCTCATAAAAAATTTCCTGAAGTTTTCATAACTACTGGAATGTAAAGCAGTGTTCCGTGTGTAAAAGTTACAGATTTAAAAATTGAAATGACCGATCTGTTTCATTTAAAGTAATACAATTTTTCTTTTGTATAGATTTAAAGAAATCTTTGACAAAAACTTTCTGTTCAGGTTATTTTTTAATAAGTTTGTGGATTTTAAATAAAAGAAATTTCAAGGTCACAACACAATAAGTAAGGAAATCGAATAGACTCCAATAGGCGTAAAAGTTGGCATATTGTGTATGATTAGGCGCTTATTCAAAATATGTGAAATACATCGTATACACAATACATAATATAAGAGGATATTAATTTAGGAAGTAGTATAAACTGGTACTTTTCTATCTGAATGCAACCATAATAATCAATGTATATAGCTGATATGATTTAATCAATTAAACTTGATCATATACTAGCTAATAAAAAACTATAAACAAAATAAAACCAAAGATATTGCATAAAATAAGAGGTCTGTTTGTTAAACTTACTAAAATTAAACGCTTGACGTTATCATACTTCTAACTCTGTACAAGCAATATCAAAATAAAAGTAAAGGCAGGATTAGATGTTGCATCCTATCTGATACTTCTATGTTTATCATTCATCGATTAGAGAATTGTATATCACAGTTTATGTATTGTTTACATGTTATAAAATAAACAGATACCGACAAAACAGTGCAATCAAATTCACTGATTTTTTACTTTTATTTCAAAATAATGGGGAAAACCAGTTGTTCAAAGTTTAATATAATTTTCCCACGCATAAACACAGTGATTCGTTTTGTTTTGCTAGGACAACTGTAGAGGCATATGGGCTTTGAAACCTTTTAGTAATACTTTTTTTATTGCAGTTTTATTGATGGTTCTTTATTTCTATGTACATTAAATGCAGTATGAAAATATGAAGATGTGGTATGGTTGTCAATTTGAGAGACTAACTGACACAGAAATTCATATACAAAAATGTATATATAGCTTGTGTATTGAACTGTTCAAACAGGAATATATTACCACCACAAAAGCTCAAAGAGAGACTGCAGATCGTACCATATTGATACAAATACTCTCAGAGTTTTTAAGAAATCTGTATGATTTGGTTCTTAGACTTCTGAACAGATTGTAAGGACGAAAATACACATGAAAAAATATTGGGTGAGGACGGACCATTTATAAATATAATTCCAAAGAATAAAATGTGATAGGTACTTTATAGCTGACTATGCGGTATGAGCTTAGCTCATTGTTGAAGGCCGTACGGTGACCTGTAGTTGTTCATGTTTGTGTCATTTTTGTCTTTTGTGGATAGTTGTCTCATTGGCAATCATAACACATCTTCTTTTTTTATACTTTTAAACAGTAGATGTCAGATATCTTGAAATTGTATCCCCTATATTCAAACTAACAAGGCCAGAGGCTTCTGCCTTGCGACAGGCGTAAAACAATGTAACGTGGTAAAACATGTTGTGTAAGATCTTAACCATGTTAACCCTTCTTATAAACCTCTAGCCGATGTAAAATGTAAGAGCGTTGTGCTTGAACGTTATGGTCTATCGGGAAACGAAATTGTGATTTGAAATGTCTAACAGACACCGAAGGGATGATTTTATACTAAGGATTGTCTTTTCCCAGGCAAAGATAAACTAAGCCGTACTTGACACAACGTTTTTGAATTTTGGGTCACAAATGCTTTTCAACATTGTACTTGTTTGGCTGGCTTAACATTTTGAGTTAAGTGTCATTTGTGAGTCTTGCGTACTAAATTATAAGCCTGCTTCCTTTGATAACTACATGTATTTACACCACTGTGTCGATGCCACTACTGGTGGACGTTTCGTTCCCGAGGGTATTACCAGCACAGTAGTCAGCACTTTGTTGTGACATGAATATAAATTATAGGGTCATTTTTGATAAACCCACTGTTTGCAAAAGTTTGAATTATTCCAACATACTAATGATTTACTTATCCCAGTCATAAATAACCTAGGACGTTTTTGGGACAACTTTTTTCGAATACTGGGTCTCAAATGTCCTTAAACTTTGTATTTTTTTTGTCTTTTGTAATTTAGTTATATTGAATTGACATTTACCGTTATTTAGCATCTTACTAGTCTGTTAACAAAATGCTTACTGTATATGACTTGCTATTCCAAAAACAAAAGACTTTTTTAAGATTAATGTGTATTGAAAAAGAAATCTTATGTAATTTCCGATAGGACAGACACTCTCTCAGATTGTTGAATTTGTATTTGGATACACACGTATCATTAAAGTTGAATATTTGATTCATCGTCTCGATTATAAAAAAACAAAACGTTTGTTAGATTAAGGTGTTATACCACCAACTCATGGTACGTCACATCCGGTTGTATACGAAAATAGGTCGGAAAAATACGTCCTTGAATTTAACAGATGTAGTGATTAATCCTACATTTGATTTCTGTGTAATAAACCTATGTCTTGGATATTATAAAGCATTATTATTTTTTGATTTGGGATTTCGATAGAATATTTTGTAATATGGAGGTTACATGGTAACTTAACATTGTACACAGATAAAATAAGGGGAGAAATTTGATTGATTAACTATTAGTGATAGTTATTTTCTTATATGCAATGAAATATTTTGTGAATTTTTATACATAGTACTGGACAGGATAAAACTTTACTCATTCCAAGTATTTCTTTATTTAAAACAAAGATAAATTTTACCCATTTTTTTTAAAAGTGCAAATTGACAAGACAAATCAATGAGACTATCGATTAATATATGTTCAAAAATATAACAAAAATGATAGGTCATCGCGCATTTTCGCAAGCTTGTGATAAAATGACACATTTTTGTATGGATTATATAGGACAAGGAATATTTCGGGATTAGAAACTACACAAAATGATAGAATTATCAAATAAATTAGGAAAATATAGTTTTCAAACAATGCTTTGAGAATATAAAGAGACAAACAGACAGTCAGCTTATGTTTTATCCGACTAAAATACAAAATAGAAAAGTTCCATGTATATTCCTTCGGAAAATGCACTGTTTTAAAGTCACCTCCCATTAAAAGGCCAATTTACAAAGACACCGATACCACCTTGATATTCCTTTGGTATCTTTTGGCCTTTTTTCATATTTGAAATACTTATTTGCACTAAAATGGGTATATCATGTATCAAAGTTTAATGTTAAATTGAAAATTGAAATGGGGAATGTGTCAAAGAGATAATAACCCGATCATAGAGCAAACAACAGGCGAAGACCATCAATAGATCTCAAATGCAGCGAGAAACTCCCTTCAGTTTGCCCCTAAACGAATATGTATACTGGTTAAGTGATAATTGACGTCATACTACGAACTATACACAAAACACAAATATTAAAAATCATACAAAACTAACAAAGGACAGAGGCTCCTCACCTGGAACAGGCGCAAAAATGCGGCGGTGTTTAACATGATTTTCTTTAGATCTCAACCTTCCTTCTATACCTCTAGCCGATGTAGTAAACCAATATGCACAGTAAATCTCAGTTTAAGACTAGTCCAAGTTCGATGTCAGAATATGTAACAATAGAAACGAAACAAAATGACAATAATACATAACTTAATAAATGACTATTAGCAGTAACTGATATGCCAGCGCCAGACCTCAATTAAACTAATTGAAAAATTATATCTTCATCATATGTATATGTAGTCTCCTTATAGAAAATATTTATAAGTGAATGTTTCCGATTGATATAATTGATATTATCATGTTTATTTACAAAACAGATATATGTTTTTCTTTTTATTGTACCCTGTATTTTTATTGATTCCGGGTACTCTAAAAATATTCATATATAAAAATAACACCGCCGAAATGTTAGAACGTAAATAAAGGCAACAGTAGTATACCGCTGTTCAAAACTCATAAATCCATGGACAAAAACAAAATCGGGGTAACAAACTAAAACTGACGGTAACGCATTAAATATAAGAGGAGAGCAAACACACAACAATAAAATGTAGCACACACAGAAACGGACTAAGCATCAGACAAAATCCTAGGAGAATAACAAATATAACATCAAAACCAGATACATGAATGTGGGATAGTTAAGTAACGTGACACGTCTTATTGTAATGTGAATTTACACTCGAACATAAGAGAAAACAAACGACGCAACGTTAAAATGTAACACACACAGAAACGAACAATAATATAACAATGTTCTTAGTATATTAGTTGTTTACAAACAAATAGATAAACAAGTAGACAGTCCACATTTGTAATTTTCTGCTTAACAAATTTAAGTGTTTGGCAATATTATCTGTACCTCGTATTTTTGTATTACATAAACTTTGTAATTCTTGGTAAGATATTCAAAATTGAATACGTGCCAATTATGTAACTTTTGTCAAATTTTATTTCCCATTTACTGTTGTAGGTCTTAACAGTTCAACAATATTACAAAGACAGTTTTATTGAGGCGGTGAACAATACATTATTCAGACTTTAAATACTTTCACGCAAATTCAACATGTTCAATTTTAGTGAAATTTGATAGTCGTGTCATTTACAATAAAGACCAGATAATATGAATTCCTACTTTATATTGATAAAAGGTTTTGACAAACCCATTATTAGAGCAGAGACGAAAATATCACATAAATGTCTCTTTAAACTTTTACAAATTTTTCAGAAACCAATTAACAGAAGTCAAATAAATTTCTTTTACGTTTTTCTATAAGAATAGATAGAAAACCAACGCAGCGAATTTGTCAGATGGTTTTTAAAAAGAAGTGTACAATTCATTTGTTACCCAAACAAATGCATTCCTTTTTCACTAAGTTATCGATAAATTTTAATTTCGAATAAGTTTATATTTCTAATTTTTTAACCCGTTTTTGTATTAAATGTCATGTGAATGGTTTAAATTGACCTCAAGGCAACTAGAAAGTCTTGCAATTCTATTTGTAGACGCCGTTTTATTCAAACAAAACATTGAGATATTGACATCTGATACAATAACTTCATTTCGGACATAGACAATGTTAAAAGAAAATCCGAGGGTCTCATTCATTGTCATTAAAATTATTGACCTGATCTGTACAGTTTACATATCTTTTGCAATAAGTTTCAAGCAATCATAAAAGTTTTGTAATAATGCACCATTTTGTCTTTATAATATAAGATCACTGCCTCGTTTTCTTCAATGGACTCATTTAAGTGAATATTTGGAATGTTATTATTCTAGGTGTGTCTCTTTATGAAAATAAACCAGAATAACTGGAGAAAAGCGAACAAGAATATAGGTTATAGATCAGTGTCAACAGGTGGGATACGATATTGGTATAATTGCTGTCAGACAAACGTGATTGTAGCTTACTGATAGGGTTTCGCATGAACTGCAAAGGAACCGATTTCTCGATGCGTGGACTTATTAAGTGATCAAAAATGTATATCCGCACGCGATGACAATGTCATATCGGGGGGGGGGGGGGGGGGGGGGGGGTGCAATAGCTGTCAAAATCAAATTCATCCATTTGACTCAAACGCACATATTTGATTCATAACACACTTAAACACATATTTTAATAATAACAAGTATTTAATAAATACATGTAGATAGTAATGCATATACTAGATATTATATATCCGAATTTCGTGTGTGTTTGAGTCTAGACGCAATCTGATTCAATATCGAGATGACTCCGAACACTACCGATGGTCTCATGACAAGATATAAACATAAGTATATATATGTATAGATATGGTCAACGTGCAAATTGATTTTTCTATGTCAGTTTGATTTCGGGATAAAGATTAAAAAACGAGTTAATTTTCGATTTCACCTTTATTAAAAAGATAGATCGAATTAAATGAAATCTTGTTTCACTGTTAAAGCTGGCATTCTTGTTTTTAAAACACTCAGTACTCATAAGTCATGTGTAATCCATCTCTACCTCAGGGGTCACCTACAGTGAATAAATCATCATCGATGATTCTTAGCGTAAATCGTGTACATGATGTATATTGACAGAATGAACCATAGTGGCTCATAAAAGCGAATTTCAATACTATTTCGCTTTCATTTATGATCGAACAAAGAAAATCGTACTTTGATTTTTTTATGTATCTCGCAGCTAGTCCCCTTTTAAGGTGGTAGACCTGGGGTAAGGGGAATAACTCGTACACATACACTTGGTGTCATTGATGCGTTTTATTACGGCCCTTAATTTCAAGCATCTGTGTACACAGATCGTTTACCTTGGATACTGTGACAGACGCTGATTAACAACAATGAGAGGTTTGTTCCAATCGAAAATAAAATCTAAACGCTCGAACTTTTTTAAAAATTTAAACAGGTCTATAAACTTACAAAACACTAATGACCATACTTATGTAAAACATAATTACATCGATATCGGGGCTGAAGAGGAAGTGGAGGATGAAATCGAAGGAATGGTGATAGACAATGATTGGCAAGTTGGCAGACGCATCGTAGAATTGGGTGTCCTGGCGGAAAAGATGTACTGTTGTAGGTGCAATGTTCCTTTGCACCTGCATGATACCATCCATGAAAGAACAACAGGATTTGGCAGTTATCTCCACATAATGTGCACCAACCAAGAATGCCGAACAGTGACAGATGTGCCAACTGGAAAAGTCGGCCCAACTGGATCATTCAATATCACTGCCAAGATAGTTATAGGTAGATAATTATAGATTATCGTTGATCATCTCAACGAGATTGATTTTCTCGCTTGAGCTGGTACAGCGAAAGTGAGAAAAGCAATCGAGTTGAGATGACCAATGATAATCTATTTATCGCTATTTTACCTATGACGACGTTGTCAATTTCATCATGTTCATGTCAATTTCGTTAGCAACGCCACGTGGCCTCCTTAGTTTCTAGTGATAATTATTCCATCTCAAGCGAGTAGCATGATATGAAAATTATCACAAAAAAAGATCAAACGAAAAATGCACAAAATAGCGATAATTAAATATATCAATACTTTTTTAATCAAAACTTATTTCTATTTCTGTACAAATAAAGGACATACCCCCAATGCATGTAAACAGCGTACTACGATAATCACACCTTTTTTCCCGTTTTATCGCTATCTGTTTATTACATTTAATACAACTCTTGTACATTATCGTGTACATTTCCTATTTCACCCCACAAAAGTAGAAAAATGTTGCATACATATCTATTTATGTTAGATTGTATCTGTAGATAATATTTTAGAGAAGATGAGATTGACTTCTATAAATTTTAAATACATAATTGTGTGTATAGTTACTTCCCCTGATTTTTTCCCATTTAGAATTATCCTCCAAATTATGTTTCGTTTCAAAAAAGTCTTTTACAATAAATTATCTATAAGAAAAGATATTTTCAAGTACCAAAAAGGTAAAATGATTGTTCAAAGTTTATATTTAAATTAATAATTGCAATGAATGTTATTAATGTGCAGTATATTGTTTACATAAATGAAAAAGTTATAAATTTCCTTTGTCAAGTCAGGAATTTTATTGACTGCGTAAATCAAGGTTGTTATAAACTTCCAATTGTCATTCTTATTGATGTCTAGCCATTCTAAAATATAATCCCTAGTCTACTGTTTAAATTGTGTAACAGCATAACATAACTCTAGTTATATGTAAAATGAAAAAAGGTGAAACTACAAGGAATTTTATTTTTAAAGTTTGAAAAGTTAGGTACTACAAGGAATTTTATTTTCAAAGTTTCAAAAGTTTCAAAGCTTACCAAAATTTATGTGACTGTTCTCATACTACTATTTATAGTAGTCTCAGGCCAGTTTCAACATTTTTTGAAATATGTTACTGCCAGTTTTCTTTTAATACTCTTTAAAACTTTTCCTTTTATTTTGTTCAAGTTTCTAAGTTTTTATTAAATCAGGAAAATCAATACAAGTATAACGATGTCTTCCCCCGCATTAACATGATATTACATCACATAAATAAATATATATTATGTATGACAAAATATCAAATCAAGGTTTAATGTTGCAAACAGTTAGTACATGTAAGGGACCACATCAAAAGTTAAATGTAGGATAAAAAACTTAATTTACATATTTTTTTTTCATCCCTAAGTAATTAGTAAGTAATTTTTATTTGTTTGAAATTCAAAATTACTGGATTGACACCAAGCAATACAAAACATACAAACACATATATATATATATATCATATCAAATTCATAAACATTGTATACATATAAAATAGAATATGTGGTATTATTGCCCATGAGACAACTATCCACAAAAGACCAAAATGACGACAAACATTAAAAACTATAGGTAACCGTACAGCCTTCAACAATGAGCAGCTTCTGAAATAAAACTATGTCATTTTCTGATAGTTTTGACACCAAAAACTTAATCATGTAAAATTTGGAAACACATTTATATTATACAAATATTTGTATTTATTCTTGCCTTTGATATAGATGTTCTCATTTAATTTGTATCAAATTAATTGGTATTATCATTGAAATGCCAAATGAGGATTCAGAAGGGGGGGGGAGGCCTTACATGGGAAAAAATTTGATTAATAATATAGAGAAGCACTGAAGTGTGACTGGAGTGGTCCCCTTATGTAAGTCAGCCCCCCCCCCCCCCCCCCCCTCTTGCATAAAGTTCTGGATCTGCCACTAAATGCTATTGTACTTATTGCTAGTCTTATGAGAATAATTATAAAAATTAGAAAATGTGGTATGATTGCCTAAAAGATAACTTTCAATCAAAGTCCAAAGGATGTAAAAGTTAGCCACTGTGGGTCACTGAACAGCCTTCAACAATGAACGAAACCCATAACACATAGTCATCTATAATCTAAAATGTCAAGAAATTACAATAATTGTAAAATATATGAATTCAAACTTATGTATGAAGTCCATTGTTAGTGATATTTGCTTAGGGGCCAGCTGAAGGACGCCTCCGGGTACAGGAGCTTCTCACTACATTGAAGAATCATTGGTGGCCTTCGGCTCTTCTCTGCTCTATGGTGGGGCTTTAATACATTCCCAACTTCATTTCTCAATTTTACATTTTGTACAAAACAAAGAGTTATATGTAATCAGGTACATTTTGTACTATTAATTCAAAATGAATCAATTTCCTTCTATTTATGTTATGAAATTACTCATGTCAATAAGCTAAAACCAATTTGAATGTAATTTTTGTTTCATAAAATGTTTTCTTTCATGTAGGAATGATACATGCTGGCCTAGGATATGCACAAATAAGAAACTTTCTGACAGAGTGTAACTTGCCAGTGATGAGTAAATCTTGCTTCCAAAAACATGAGAAGAAAATGGAAAAATCTTTGTGTCTGCTGCTGAAGAATCATGTAAGAATGCCCAACAACTGGAAAAGGAAATTTCTGCAGATAAGGTAATACTACATATCATATTATAATAAATTTGACTTTACATTTTAATCTACTGCTGGACCTCTTTCAAAGCTGACTTATACATAATATCAAAATAAGAAAAAGTTGTAGCCAATGAGACATCTCTCCACAGAACCCAAATTACACAGGAATTATCAACCATAGGTCACCCTACGGCCTTAAACAATGAGCAAAGCCTACACTGCAAAGTCTGCTATTAAAGACACAGAAATTACAAATGTAATACTATTCAAGATTTATTTATTCAATTATATATATATATAAAATACTGAAGAATATTTTTCTAGACATTTAATGCGTTGTTTCTTCAGGGGGAGGGACCTGACAAAATTACATCTTGTACACAAAAAATATAAACTTATTATTTTTTTCCTTATCTGCATAGTATCGTCTATTCCAGAGGATCTGGTAGAAATCAAAAAAATTTACTGGTTGGTCTTTTTTTTTTAGACTTCTATATATAATAAATATATATGTTAAATATTGGGCTGAAACAGATCAATAAATTTATTTCAAAGGGATTAATAAAATTTGTAAATTTTTGACTGGTTTGTTTTTTTTATAATTCTTTTCTATGAAGCTAAAATGAACAATATAAATTTAAGAAATTTAAACAATTTGTTAACTACCTTATTGCAATGACTAATTTTAAAAAAATCATGAATTTTAGGAGTTGGAGCTTGAGGTCAGTTTTGATGCAGGTTGGCAGAAACGGGGATCCGGATTTAATTACAATAGCTTAACAGGTAAACTTGACTTTGTAAAAGAGGGATGAAAGATACCGGAGGGGGACATTAAAAGCCATAGATCAAAGATAAACTGACTACGCCATGGCAATGATGGCTAAATAAGAAAAAAGTTTTCACTTTATTTAACTTTGCATTATTTATATTTGTTGGTACAATTGTCTAAAAAGATCAAAACCTGTTATCACAATCCGATAAAAATACTATAGTATATATATAAATTTCAATTATTAATGGACATTGGGGTATCCAAGGGTTGTAACCAATCCCCCCCTTTTTTTTAAATGGCTGTATCCGCCCCTGATGGGTATACAACAAACTATATGTCCATTCAATATTTCACATTATATGACATACAATATATATATATATATATGTTTTATGTATGAGATTCTCACTTATATATCAGTATACTAGTAGTACTACCATCTGGTCAACCTAAAAATAATGTAATGAATGAACATTTGTAGACCTGCTAGCTTAGATGCATTTAGATTCAAGTTCAAAATATTTAATACAGAATCAGATGTTATATACAAATTTAGACTATTGATTCATGTTGACAAATATTTCTACTGTTATAGAGAATTTCTATACTTCATAGAAGTACTAAGTATATATACATGTATACAGTCTCTATTTTAGATTTATTGAGTTTTATTCTTTCTGGCTGACTGATCCAATCCTACATGATTTTCTATTCATATTTTAAATAAATATTTAGTCTATTTCTAACAAATAAAATTTCTACCAAACTATGTAATTTCAAATTGAATTACAGGACATGCTTCAATGACAGGAAAGCAAACAGGGAAAGTGACCTGTTATGATATCAGAAGTAAAAGTTGTAAATTTTGTGAGCATCATGAGGGAAAGAAAGACACAGTTCCAAGTCATGACTGCTGTAGAAATTGGTATGGGTCTAGCAAGTCTATGGAACCAGATATGGCTGTTTCCATGGCACATAAGATGAATGATAATGAATGCCCGATTGATGTAATTCATGCTGACAATGATTCTACTACCATGTTAAAACTGAAACTGGACTTTGAAAACTTGAAGAAAAAGGACGACCAAAATCACACTACAAAGGGAATAACAAAATCAATGATTGAATTGTCTAAAAGGTAATGAAAGTTATGTTTTCAGTCATATTGGTTTTTTGTGCTCTTATCTTAGCTATGAGGATCTAAAAGGGGATCCTTCAATTCTCTATTCTTTTTTTTTATGCAACTTTCTCTATTATCTGATCTTTATTTTTCAGCACCTCATTATTCCCTAATCTTTATTATTTTGTCCATTCCCCTCTATTCTTTTATTTTTTGGCCCATAATTTTCTATTATATGACCCTCATTAACACCCTCACCTATGTTGAGCAAATCATATTATAACATTTATTGTTGAGCACTTCATGTATAAATGTAAATGTTCACTGGATTGGCATTTCAGTGGGCCAGTGGTGGATCCAGAAATTTTCATAGGTAGGGGACCACTGACTGCCTTAGAGGGGACACTCTGGTCATGCAACAGTGATTTCCTATATAATCAACCAAATTCTTCCTCTCAGAAAAAAGGGGTTCTACAGATGGGTGCACTCCTAACCTGTACAGCAAGTTAACTTGATAACCAGTCATTTGGACTGGTCAAAGTTAACCTGTGACCGAATATAGGACTGCTCTGACCAGTCCTAGGACCAAAATCTAGTTAACTTGAAAAGCGGACTTGGACCTAGGACTGTTTTTATGTCTGCCAAAAAGTTAACTTAGAAACAGGTCCGCTATTGATATAAGTTAACTTCGAACCAGTCCTGTCATAAGTTAACATAAGTTAACTTCGGAACCAGTCCTGTCATAAAGTTAACATAAGTTAACTTGGAAACCGGTCCTGCCACAAAGTTAACTTCTGCTTGAACAAATCCGATCAAAACCAGACCTGTTCCCAAGTTAACTTTTGACTGGTCTGGTCAACACTAAGTTAACTTGTAACCAGGACCGCTCTTCGTTGATTTAAAAAAAAATATTTTTAATATCTTTGTTTCGTAGTATATACATCGAAAATAAAGTAATTTGAAAATTAATACTTCCGTTTTATGAACAGGATTAAACACAAATAATTGAAAATAAGTACGCACAGAACGTAACACAAATTTATCTGTGATCTGACAATCTATCTATTATAAAAACGATCTCGGTTACAATGATAACCAGTGATAACAGGTACTGCATATATATATATATATTCCGAGATCAAATTCAATCATATTATGTATATTTTTGAAAAGAAGTATATTTAATGTTAGGTGTATACGTCCTTGTTAGTTATACATCCTTGAACTATGCAGCCACAATCAGCAATAGTTTAATTCATTTAAATAATGACTACAAATTTTTGTTCGCCTAAATTAAGGGTGCCAGCATGTCTTCTTTTTACTCAAAATACTGATACGTAACAAAATTTCAGTAGTTTTGATGCCTCCAGTTGACTTGTACAACAAAATTATTTGACCGCATCCACCAAAACTGACCATATATGCACTTTAATTTGTAAATCTATATACCCGCATAGTAAATCAGCCATATTTTTTATGTCAGGATTCAATGTATAATACAATCATGACAATGGACAGCAATATTGCAATATAATAACAACAAATTTTTGTTCGCCTAAATTAAGGGTGCCAGCATGTCCTCTTTTTACTTAAAATACTGATACGTAACAAAATTTCAGTAGTTTTGATGCCTCCAGTTGACTTGTACAACAAAATTATTTGACCGCATCCACCAAAACTGACCATATATGCACTTTAATTTGTAAATCTATATACCCGCATAGTAAATCAGCCATATTTTTTATGTCAGGATTCAATGTATAATACAATCATGACAATGGACAGCAATATTGCAATATAATAACAACAAATTTTTGTTCGCATAAATTTAGGATACCAGCATGTCCTCATTTTATTCAAAATATTGATACGTAACAAAATTTCAGCAGTTTTGATACCTCCAGTTGACTTGTACAACAAAATTATTTGACCGCATCCACCAAAACTGACCATATGTGCACTTTAATTTGTAAATCTATATACCCGCATAGTTAATCAGCCATATTTTTTATGTCAGGATTCAATGTATAATACAATCATGACAATGGACAGCAAAATTGCAATATAATAACAAAATATTTTGGTTCGCATAAATTTAGGATACCAGCATGTCCTCATTTTATTCAAAATATTGATACGTAACAAAATTTCAGTAGTTTTGATACCTCCAGCTGACTTGTACAACAAAATTATTTGACCACAGTACCAAACTGACCATATGTGAACTTTAAATTGTAAATCTATATACCAGCATAGAAAATCAGCCTTATTTTTAATGTCAGGATTCAATGTATAATACAATCATGACAATGGACAGCAATATTGCAAAATAATAACAACAAATTTTTGTTCGCCTAAATTAAGGGTACCAGCATGTCCTCTTTTTACACAAAATACTGATACGTAACAAAATTTCAGTAGTTTTGATACCTCCAGTTGACTTGTACAACAAAATTATTTGACCGCATCCACCAAAACTGACCATATGTGCACTTTAATTTGTAAATCTATATACCCGCATAGTAAATCAGCCACATTTTTGATGTCAGGATTCAATGTATAATACAATCATGACAATGGACAGCAAAATTGCTATATAATAACAAAAAATTTTGGTTCGCATAAATTTAGGAATTCAGCATGTCCTCATTTTATTCAAAATATTGATACGTAACAAAATTTCAGTAGTTTTGATACCTCCAGCTGACTTGTACAACAAAATTATTTGACCACATTACCAAAACTGACCATATGTGAACTTTAAATTGTAAATCTATATACCAGCATAGTAAATCAGCCTTATTTTTAATGTCAGGATTCAATGTATAATACAATCATGACAATGGACAGCAATATTGCAATATAATAACAACAAATTTTTGTTCACCTAAATTAAGGATACCAGCATGTCCTCATTTTATTCAAAATATTGATACGTAACAAAATTTCAGTAGTTTTGATACCTCCAGCTGACTTGTACAACAAAATTATTTGACTGCATCCACCAAAACTTACCATATATGCACTTTAATTTGTAAATCTATATACCCGCATAGTAAATCAGCCAAATTTTTGATGTCAGGATTCAATGTATAATACAATCATGACAATGGACAGCAAAATTGCAATATAATAACAAAAAATTTTGGTTCGCATAAATTTAGGATACCAGCATGTCCTCATTTTATTCAAAATATTGATACGTAACAAAATTTCAGTAGTTTTGATACCTCCAGCTGACTTGTACAACAAAATTATTTGACCACATTACCAAAACTGACCATATGTGAACTTTAAATTGTAAATCTATATACCAGCATAGTAAATCAGCCTTATTTTTAATGTCAGGATTCAATGTATAATACAATCATGACAATGGACAGCAATATTGCAATATAATAACAACAAATTTTTGTTCACCTAAATTAAGGATACCAGCATGTCCTCATTTTATTCAAAATATTGATACGTAACAAAATTTCAGTAGTTTTGATACCTCCAGCTGACTTGTACAACAAAATTATTTGACCGCATCCACCAAAACTTACCATATATGCACTTTAATTTGTAAATCTATATCACCGCATAGTAAATCAGCCACATTTTTGATGTCAGGATTCAATGTATAATACAATCATGACAATGGACAGCAAAATTGCAATATAATAACAAAAAATTTTGGTTCGCATAAATTTAGGATACCAGCATGTCCTCATTTTATTCAAAATATTGATACGTAACAAAATTTCAGTAGTTTTGATACCTCCAGCTGACTTGTACAACAAAATTATTTGACCACATTACCAAAACTGACCATATGTGAACTTTAAATTGTAAATCTATATACCAGCATAGTAAATCAGCCTTATTTTTAATGTCAGGATTCAATGTATAATACAATCATGACAATGGACAGCAATATTGCAATATAATAACAACAAATTTTTGTTCACCTAAATTAAGGGTGCCAGCATGTCCTCTTTTTACTTAAAATACTGATACGTAACAAAATTTCAGTAGTTTTAATGCCTCCAGTTGACTTTTACAACAAAATTATTTGACCGCATCCACCAAAACTTACCATATATGCACTTTAATTTGTAAATCTATATACCCGCATAGTAAATCAGCCATATTTTTTATGTCAGGATTCAATGTATAATACAATCATGACAATGGACAGCAATATTGCAATATAATAACAACAAATTTTTGTTCGCATATATTTAGGATACCAGCATGTCCTCATTTTATTCAAAATATTGATCATAACAAAATTTCAGTAGTTTTGATACCTCCAGTTGACTTGTACAACAAAATTATTTGACCGCATCCACCAAAACTGACCATTTGTGCACTTTAATTTGTAAATCTATATACCCGCATAGTTAATCAGCCATATTTTTTATGCCAGAATCAATGTATAATACAATCATGACAATGGACAGCAATATTGCAATATAATAACAACAAATTTTTGTTCACATAAATTTAGGATACCAGCATGTCCTCATTTTATTCAAAATATTGATACGTAACAAAATTTCAGTAGTTTTGATACCTCCAGCTGACTTGTACAACAAAATTATTTGACCGCATTACCAAAACTGACCATATGTGCACTTTAATTTGTAAATCTATATACACCATGACGTACCCGCATAGTATTAATCAGCCATATTTTTTATGTCAGGAATCATTGTATAATATAATCATGACAATGGACAGCAATATTGCAATTTAATAACAACAAATTTTTGTTCGCATAAATTTAGGATACCAGCGTGTCCTTCTTTTATTCAAAATATTGATACGTAACAAAATTTCAGTAGTTTTAATACCTCATGCTGACTTGGAAAACAAAACTATTTGACCAAAACTGATCATATGTGCACTTTTATTTGCAAATCTATATACCCGCATACCATTGTACCGAGCGCCTTAATGTCTTCTCCTGGCGCTCCTGTTCACATTTTAGTAGGACCGTAAATGTACACGTAATCAATAATATTGGAAAACCATTAATGCAAAAAATATTCTGAATAAATTGAGAATGTCAGAATTTCATCTCTTTATTTATAATAACAGTCACATCATATATAGGAGTTCATGATGGTGTACGTGTAAAACAAAACTATTATGCCACATCATCAAAGTACCAACACTGACATGTCTGAATTCATTTGTACTATTTACAATGATTTAATAAAAAAAAGTATACGAGGTTCTCTTCTTGGAATCTATTATGTCGGTTGATTGATTTTGTTTATAGTTAAACGTCAAGTGGCAACTATTTCATTAAAGTGCGCATTGACAGAGTATAATTTTAGGACGTCCCATATAAATATCGGCAATGACAAATCTCTCGATAAATCTGACGAATTTGACGAGATTGTTGATAGTTTTACCACATCGTATGCTTACGGACACTGTACAATTTCTGTTAGAATATTCTGCGGGAAATAGAATAGTAAATCCAATGCAAACAAGTTGAATATCAATGAAATATCCATGCAAGTATAAATTTATGCATAAAGTAAAATTTAGGAAGGGACAGGTAAACAACGGGGAACGAAGTAACGTAGACAATGTTGCCGATATCCCGTGATATAAGAATATTGTTCCGATGCGTTGGATAACCTTTCTATCCGCCTTCTAATAAAAAAAAACTCTGTGTGATCGTATAGCCATTTTTTATTTATATAAAAATACATGTATATCAAATAAAAGAGAGCATTTGTATAATATCTAGTAGAGTCTAGCGAGTAAATAATAAATGATATCTGTGGAAAAACAATGCGAATGTTGTTTACATATTTTAATGAAAGCTCAAGTCTGATATGAAAACTCTTATAACGATAATCTGTCATAAGCAGACCTGTCCTCAGGTCTGGTCAATAGCAGACTTGTCCACAGGTCTGGTCAAAAGCAGACCTGTCCTCAGGTCTGGTCAGGAGCAGACCTGTCCACAGGTCTGGTCTGAGGCAGACCTGTCCTTAGGACTGGTCAAAAGCAGACTTGTCCACAGGTCTGGTCTGGGGCAGACCTGTCCTCAGGACTGGTCAAAAGCAGACTTGTCCACAGGTCTGGTCTGGAGCAGACTTGTCGATAGGTCTGCAGCAGTCCTAAAAAAGCAGACCGTAGGTCTGGTCCACCAACGACGAAGTTAACTTGCTTGACTGCTTAAAAATTCTCAAGTTAACTTAGAAAGCAGTCAACAAGTTAACTCTAAGTTAACTTTTGTCAAGGTTAGGACCGCACCCATCTGTATTTAGGTTCAATCAATCAATATTAGATAAAAAAAGAGATTTTTCATCCCTGTGCAGTTTTAGTCAAACTAACTTAAATTTAATTATTCATTTAACACCCTGATTTTAAGTTACAACTGATGTAATGATAAATTATATGATTTTGTATGCACAAGGAGCTGAAGCCAGGAGAGGTTATTCCCTATTTGAACCGATGTTTCATGTATGCTATAACACAGAACAGCAGTAGTGAACTTGAAATTGATGAGGGTCTTTCCAGAATTGTTGCCCATGTCTTTGGAGATCATGAATTGTGTGGTGCAGTAGACTGGTGTACATTTAAAGATGATCCTATATCTTTCAAGTATGCATGACTCATGATGATTTTTTATGGTTTTTTTTATATTGTAACATTGCTGTCTCATTCACAATAACCACATCACTTTTTTACCTGAAAACATTAATATTTTTAGGCGTAGATCCAGCCATTTTAAAAATGAGAGGGTTCCCAACCCAGAGTAAAGAGGGCTTCCAAGTATATGCCCCCATTCAAATGCTTTGATCTGCCAAAAAAACGGGGTCCAACCCCCGGAACACCCCCCTTGTACTTGAGGTTTTCTGCTAGCAGTTAGGTCATTTAATTTTTGCAAATTTTTAATTGTAATGAAAATTTAAAAAAAAAAAAAACTAGTTCATATAAAAATAACTTTAAAAAACATAATTATAGTTCAACTGTACAAACAAATGCTAACATTATTAAATATGTAAACATTTATTGTATATAAGATATAAGAAGATGTGGTATGAGTGTCAATGAGACAACTCTCCATCCAATAACAAATTGGAGAAAAAAAAATAATCTGTAAAGGTATGGTCTTTGACACAGGGCCTATACACATTTTTACCTAGTCATAAATGTAAAAAAATAATAATCATATTCAGCTAAATGACATATGTCATCTTAATCTGTTATTACAAACTATAAGCAGATAGGGCATATATCCTTATGCAATACAAACTTTACATACATTCATGTCAATACCAACCATATTGAACACATAAGTAATACTTGTGTAATAGTTTAGCTTGATTAAATTACCTTAAGATTTTTAGAAATTTTGTTTATTTAGATATAAAAGTCTTCCTAATGGAAAGCCTCTGATTAGTGAAGATTTGAGGAGAGATTTAGAGAATCTTATAGAGAAATATAAGAGCAAAGCATCTTCACTCAGAAATTTAGGATCCACACAGGCTAATGAGAGCTTCAACCATTCTGTAGCAACGAAAGCTCCAAAATACAAGTGAGTAAAGTTTCTATAATATTGTTAAGTTAAAAATAGAAATAACACATGTTTTTATTATGGCCAGAACTATTATTAGGGTTACTCCTGAATAAGAAATTTTAAGGATTTTTTTTTCTGTTATTATTTTGAATATTATTATAGATAGTGATAAATTGTAAACAGCAATATATGTTAGCAAAATGAGATTTAAAAATAAGTCGCCGTTACAAAAATGCACATGCATGGTCAAAGTTAACCTTCAATTCTGTATTCTTTTTTTTTATGCAACTTTCTCTATTATCTGATCTTTATTTTTCAGCACCTCATTATTCCCTAATCTTTATTATTTTGTCCATTCCCCTCTATTCTTTTATTTTTTGGCCCATAATTTTCTATTATATGACCCTCATTAACACCCTCACCTATGTTGAGCAAATCATATTATAACATTTATTGTTGAGCACTTCATGTATAAATGTAAATGTTCACTGGATTGGCATTTCAGTGGGCCAGTGGTGGATCCAGAAATTTTCATAGGTAGGGGACCACTGACTGCCTTAGAGGGGACACTCTGGTCATGCAACAGTGATTTCCTATATAATCAACCAAATTCTTCCTCTCAGAAAAAAGGGGTTCTATTTAGGTTCAATCAATCAATATTAGATAAAAAAGAGATTTTTCATCCCTGTGCAGTTTTAGTCAAACTAACTTAAATTTAATTATTCATTTAACACCCTGATTTTAAGTTACAACTGATGTAATGATAAATTATATGATTTTGTATGCACAAGGAGCTGAAGCCAGGAGAGGTTATTCCCTATTTGAACCGATGTTTCATGTATGCTATAACACAGAACAGCAGTAGTGAACTTGAAATTGATGAGGGTCTTTCCAGAATTGTTGCCCATGTCTTTGGAGATCATGAATTGTGTGGTGCAGTAGACTGGTGTACATTTAAAGATGATCCTATATCTTTCAAGTATGCATGACTCATGATGATTTTTTATGGTTTTTTTTATATTGTAACATTGCTGTCTCATTCACAATAACCACATCACTTTTTTACCTGAAAACATTAATATTTTTAGGCGTAGATCCAGCCATTTTAAAAATGAGAGGGTTCCCAACCCAGAGTAAAGAGGGCTTCCAAGTATATGCCCCCATTCAAATGCTTTGATCTGCCAAAAAAACGGGGTCCAACCCCCGGAACACCCCCCTTGTACTTGAGGTTTTCTGCTAGCAGTTAGGTCATTTAATTTTTGCAAATTTTTAATTGTAATGAAAATTTAAAAAAAAAAAAAACTAGTTCATATAAAAATAACTTTAAAAAACATAATTATAGTTCAACTGTACAAACAAATGCTAACATTATTAAATATGTAAACATTTATTGTATATAAGATATAAGAAGATGTGGTATGAGTGTCAATGAGACAACTCTCCATCCAATAACAAATTGGAGAAAAAAAAATAATCTGTAAAGGTATGGTCTTTGACACAGGGCCTATACACATTTTTACCTAGTCATAAATGTAAAAAAATAATAATCATATTCAGCTAAATGACATATGTCATCTTAATCTGTTATTACAAACTATAAGCAGATAGGGCATATATCCTTATGCAATACAAACTTTACATACATTCATGTCAATACCAACCATATTGAACACATAAGTAATACTTGTGTAATAGTTTAGCTTGATTAAATTACCTTAAGATTTTTAGAAATTTTGTTTATTTAGATATAAAAGTCTTCCTAATGGAAAGCCTCTGATTAGTGAAGATTTGAGGAGAGATTTAGAGAATCTTATAGAGAAATATAAGAGCAAAGCATCTTCACTCAGAAATTTAGGATCCACACAGGCTAATGAGAGCTTCAACCATTCTGTAGCAACGAAAGCTCCAAAATACAAGTGAGTAAAGTTTCTATAATATTGTTAAGTTAAAAATAGAAATAACACATGTTTTTATTATGGCCAGAACTATTATTAGGGTTACTCCTGAATAAGAAATTTTAAGGATTTTTTTTTCTGTTATTATTTTGAATATTATTATAGATAGTGATAAATTGTAAACAGCAATATATGTTAGCAAAATGAGATTTAAAAATAAGTCGCCGTTACAAAAATGCACATGCATGGTCAAAGTTAACCTTCAATTCTGTATTCTTTTTTTTTATGCAACTTTCTCTATTATCTGATCTTTATTTTTCAGCACCTCATTATTCCCTAATCTTTATTATTTTGTCCATTCCCCTCTATTCTTTTATTTTTTGGCCCATAATTTTCTATTATATGACCCTCATTAACACCCTCACCTATGTTGAGCAAATCATATTATAACATTTATTGTTGAGCACTTCATGTATAAATGTAAATGTTCACTGGATTGGCATTTCAGTGGGCCAGTGGTGGATCCAGAAATTTTCATAGGTAGGGGACCACTGACTGCCTTAGAGGGGACACTCTGGTCATGCAACAGTGATTTCCTATATAATCAACCAAATTCTTCCTCTCAGAAAAAAGGGGTTCTATTTAGGTTCAATCAATCAATATTAGATAAAAAAGAGATTTTTCATCCCTGTGCAGTTTTAGTCAAACTAACTTAAATTTAATTATTCATTTAACACCCTGATTTTAAGTTACAACTGATGTAATGATAAATTATATGATTTTGTATGCACAAGGAGCTGAAGCCAGGAGAGGTTATTCCCTATTTGAACCGATGTTTCATGTATGCTATAACACAGAACAGCAGTAGTGAACTTGAAATTGATGAGGGTCTTTCCAGAATTGTTGCCCATGTCTTTGGAGATCATGAATTGTGTGGTGCAGTAGACTGGTGTACATTTAAAGATGATCCTATATCTTTCAAGTATGCATGACTCATGATGATTTTTTATGGTTTTTTTTATATTGTAACATTGCTGTCTCATTCACAATAACCACATCACTTTTTTACCTGAAAACATTAATATTTTTAGGCGTAGATCCAGCCATTTTAAAAATGAGAGGGTTCCCAACCCAGAGTAAAGAGGGCTTCCAAGTATATGCCCCCATTCAAATGCTTTGATCTGCCAAAAAAACGGGGTCCAACCCCCGGAACACCCCCCTTGTACTTGAGGTTTTCTGCTAGCAGTTAGGTCATTTAATTTTTGCAAATTTTTAATTGTAATGAAAATTTAAAAAAAAAAAAAACTAGTTCATATAAAAATAACTTTAAAAAACATAATTATAGTTCAACTGTACAAACAAATGCTAACATTATTAAATATGTAAACATTTATTGTATATAAGATATAAGAAGATGTGGTATGAGTGTCAATGAGACAACTCTCCATCCAATAACAAATTGGAGAAAAAAAAATAATCTGTAAAGGTATGGTCTTTGACACAGGGCCTATACACATTTTTACCTAGTCATAAATGTAAAAAAATAATAATCATATTCAGCTAAATGACATATGTCATCTTAATCTGTTATTACAAACTATAAGCAGATAGGGCATATATCCTTATGCAATACAAACTTTACATACATTCATGTCAATACCAACCATATTGAACACATAAGTAATACTTGTGTAATAGTTTAGCTTGATTAAATTACCTTAAGATTTAAAGAAATTTTGTTTATTTAGATATAAAAGTCTTCCTAATGGAAAGCCTCTGATTAGTGAAGATTTGAGGAGAGATTTAGAGAATCTTATAGAGAAATATAAGAGCAAAGCATCTTCACTCAAAAATTTAGGATCCACACAGGCTAATGAGAGCTTCAACCATTCTGTAGCAACGAAAGCTCCAAAATACAAGTGAGTAAAGTTTCTATAATATTGTTAAGTTAAAAATAGAAATAACACATGTTTTTATTATGGCCAGAACTATTATTAGGGTTACTCCTGAATAAGAAATTTTAAGGATTTTTTTTTCTGTTATTATTTTGAATATTATTATAGATAGTGATAAATTGTAAACAGCAATATATGTTAGCAAAGTGAGATTTAAAAATAAGTCGCCGTTACAAAAATGCACATGCATGGTAAAAGCTAACCCAAAAAAAATAAAACTTTTACAAATGTCTTCTCCTGAAACAACTGAGACAAATTTAACGAAAACTTGGCCACAAATAATCATTAGAGTATTTAGATATTAAAAATATATCCATTGACCCTGCCTGCAAACCAAAATGGCAGACATAGCTAAAAATAAAACATTGGGAAAAAATGCTATTTTTTACTTTTAATTTCTAAAACTATAGCAAAAGTATAACGGCTGTATTATTGGATGCATCAATTGTAAATGAAAAATATCATGTGAGTGACACATGTTTTTATATTTCAGACACTATGGTGGTTCACAATCCCTGGCAAGTAGAGTGTCATCAGCTGTGCTTCAAAAGAATGAAGGTTACAATTACTTAGAACAGGTAAATGTGAATTTTTGTAGGTTTTCATAATTCTTGATAAATCTAAGAAAAGCCATTGCTACCTTTTGTAGCCGACTATACAGTTTTGGTATCCTCATTGTTGACAACTATAAAAATGCCTATAATGACTTGAATCCACTTTGTTTAAAATTTAGCAATATATTGTCTTATTGACAATTATACCACATTTTGTTTTTACAATTTTTTTTTTATACATAATCATTTACAATTTATTTTAGGAATGACTGTAATATTTTTTCTGTCTATGAAGAAAAATAACATAAAAAATTTGATGCACACTGAATAACGCGCATAGCAGGTTATTTAACAGTGTGCACCAAATTTTGTATGTTATTTTGAATAGACAGAAAAAATATTACAGTCATTTCTTATAATTTAATTCTAAATTCCATTTTAAACCGTAGAAAACCATAAAAAACGTTGATGATGTCATGGTCACATGACTAAAATATGTCTATGGGCTCATAAAAAAATAACGTCAACTGATCAGAAGACATGTTACATTCAAAATTAAATTATTTTCATAAAGTTTTACATCAGCATTACTACAATTGAAGTGGTTACTTCCTTTATTTTTAGGGGTATGAGTGTGCCCCAAAATAGGGTCCCTTTTTCATGCCCGGCTGGTCAGAACAGGGTCTTCTTTTTCATGTCCAGCTGGTTAGAACAGGGTATCTTTTTCATGCCCTCCTGGTGAAAACAGGATCTTTTTTAAACAAAGTATTTGTCTAGAACATGACCACTTATTTCACTTTTTATGGAGCAAAAGGAGTTGATTAGATTTCTTTTTTTTTTGCTTTACTCTTAATCCTTGTTGAATTGTATGATTGTAGTAAAAAAACGTGTCTAGAACAGGGTATACATTTTTTGAGCGGGTCTAGAACAGGGTACACATTTTTTGAGCCTGTCTAGAACAGGGTATACATTTTTTGAGCCGGTCTAGAACAGGGTATACATTTTTTGAGCGGGTCTAGAACAGGGTATGTCTTTCAATGTTTACTAGTTAGAACAGGGTTTCATTTGGCATAGTTATACTTAAAGGTTAGTCAGTAGCCCCCAGGGATACCATGCAGCAAACTTTTTGCTTTTGTATAAGCATATGATTCTTACTAATTTTTTTAGGTTAACCTTTAAAATATTTACTACATAATATTTTTTGCTTTGTTTGCATCGGTTTTAATTTAATCATTACATTTGCCTCACATACAAATGTGTCAGTTATAAAAATTTTAATCTGTACTTCTTACATCATAATATTTCAGATGAATGACGCTGCACTTCTTTCACCTGGAGAATATACAAAAAGTATTGCAAAGAAACTTGATTCAGAAAAACTCAAGAGAAAGATTAAGAGGCAAAGTCGTGAGTTCAAGAAAAAAAGGACTGAACTAAAGAAAAAAAGGAATAAGAAAGAAAGGCGACTAAATATTCATGAACCGGTTTCATATCAATCTGAAGTTGCAACAATAGGTTTTTCAGATACTGAGGCTATTACTATACCATCGCCATTGAAATTGGACGGCACAGAATCCTTCACATTTTTTTATCTTGAAACCACAGGTTTAAGTAGAGTAAGTGATATTACTCAGACAGCAGCTGTACATGATAAGAAATTATATCAATCTTATGTTTTACCTAGATGCGATATTTCATTTGAAGCCTCAAAAGTAACCGGAATAACCTGCTGTCTGGCTAAAAATAAAATGTATGTGCACGGAAAAGAAGTGGATACTAAATCCCAATATGAATCAATATTAGATTTTATTGAATTTTTAAAAACAATTCCAAATCCAATCCTTGTTGGACATAACATATGTAATTTTGACATGGCAATTTTGTCAAACAAATTGAAGGAATTCAATTTATTTTCTTCATTTTGTAATGTTACTTCAGGATTTCTTGACACACTTAAATTAGCAAAAAGGATTTTCCCCCGAATTGAAGTAGACAATTACAAACAATCAACTCTTATTTTAAAGTATGTTGGTATGGAATACAGTGCACACAATGCCACAGAAGACGTACAGTCCCTTCAACATTTATTTCACCAAAAAATGAAGAATAACTGTAAATATATCGATCTACATAGCATTTACTATTGCAGTTGCAAATCTACTTATGACAGTTTAGTGCAAAACAAAACTGTGAGCAGAGATACTTGTATGAGACTTGCAAAGAATGGAATATCTTTATCCCACTTACAGATAGCTAACAGTAGAGATGCAAACGGAATTAAATTATTGTTTCAAGAGTTCAACATTCCTACCAAAACTGCCTCTATATTTGTTTCTGCTTTTGCAACTGAACAGTAAATTTCAATAGTCATGACGAAAGAAGTTTTTGTTACAGGAATGCTGTTATCAGATTAATATGCACAGAATGTTTGAACTTGTCATAATGTACACCATCAGGTTTATAATGTATCAATTTATATTGTGTTTTGTCTTGAAAAGATATGTTGGTTATTCTTTTCTATGAGCTAAATATCTTACTTGATTAATCTTTTTTATAAACTACATTTGTAGTGACTGCACTTAAATTTGTAGCATACATATTTCAAAACAAAAAGATATATCTGAGAAATATTCACAATAAATTTTCTATACAGCTAATTTGGAAACCTCAGAACTAGAATTCATTGTGATAGGACACCACTAAAACAGTAAGATTTGTATGCCCCACCTACAATAGTAGAGGGGCATTATGTTTTCTGGTCTGTAAGTCTGTTCGTCCCTCGGTTCATTCGTTTGTTAGTCTGTCTGTCCCGCTTCAGGTTAAAGATTTTGGTGAAGGTAGTTTTTGTATGAAGTTGAAGTCCAATCCACTTGAAATTTAGTATACATGTGCCATATGATATGATCTTTCTAATTGTAATGTCTTATTAGAGTTTTGACCCCAATTTTACGGTTCACTGAACATGGAAAATGATAGTGCAAATTTCAGGTTAAAGTTTTTTGGTCAAGGTAGTTTTTGATGAAGTTGAAGTCCAATCAACTTGAAACGTAGTATACATGTTCCCTATGATAAGATCATTTTAATTTTAATGCCAAATTAGAGACTTTATTCCAATTTCATGGTCCACTAGACATAGAAAATGATAGTGCGAGTGGGGCATCCGTGTACTGTGGACACATTCTTGTTTCATCTTTTTTGGAAAGTCTATGCATGTATGTACATGTACAATCTATACAGCTAATTTGGAAACCTCAGAACTAGAATTCATTGTGATAGGACACCATTAATACAGTAAGATTTGTATGCCCCACCTACAATGTATATATATCTTTACTGCAAAGTGATAACTTTTTAAAAACTACTTCTAAAGGTGTGTGGCAAAATATTTATAAAGTCCTTTTAACAAACCAATTCTAGGCAAGCAAGCATGAACTTTCACATTGGAATCATTTCAAGAAGTTTGAGTGTTTCATGTTTTGTAATAAATATGAAATTACTATATTGTATGCCAATGTGATTTAATGATAGATATAAACTCAATTTACTGTCAGTTAGTTTTGTAATAATGTTCATTCAATCAAATTTTTTTTATGAAATGGCATACATACTAACTTAGGAATTCTATTTTTTTAAATTTCATTTTGGCTTTATCAAATACATGCATTTAATTTTAGCAGAACATGATTTGCAGAACAGGATGCAACCCTCTGGCGCACTTTGAAAAGTCGTAAGGTTGTAAGTCCCTGGCGTAGATGGAATAAGCTCGTAAACTTGACCTGCTGCAAATCATAGTGTGGGGAGAATTGGAAATTTTATTTTAAAAACTGGTGTTTGATGAGTATGTATGTTGTTTGGGTGTTTGGTGAATTATATCATTAGTATATTCAGTTATGTTTTCTTGACTTTTTCTCTTTGAAACACTGTTTAAAGGATTAAATATACAGTGTGCTTCATATTTTTTCATGTTTCAGTTACTCAAAGAATTCCATGAAAACAAAAATTTGATTGATCAATGTTGATATCTTACATTTGTACTGCAGTTTAAAAAAAAATCCCAAAAACTAAATATATCGGATGGCAACTACTAGACAGCATTTGTTTACCCTTTGTATGCTGTTGTTGCACCCTGCTGGAACTAAAGAGTATATTGTTATTATAACAAACTGTTATATTTGAAACATATATACTAATTCTACTGAGATAATGAGAACTTTCAACATGTTCAAACTGCATATAAAAAAATAGTGAAATATTTTTATTTTTCTCTTGGTAAGTGACACATTTAGATCAGATCTCGTGCAGACAGGCTTGGGATCACTTTCTATATACAATGGGTAAAGAAAGATGTGGTGTGAGGGCCAATGAGACAACTCACCATCGAAATAACAATTTAAAAAAGTAAACCATATAGTAATGTATGGCCTTCAACACGAAGCCTTGGTTCACACTGAACATCAAGCTATAAAGGACCCCAAAATTACTAGTGAAAAACCATTCAATCGGGAAAGTGATAGGACGTGCCCCTGGAATAGGTCACCTTTTCAAGTCTGAAAATATGTGAATAAGTTGAGAAAACTATCAGAAATATATGGTAAGGTAAATAAGTTTTCATAACTTTGTCTTTATTGGTGTTCATGTTGTTATCAACCAATTTGTGACATTTTTGGTTTTCCTCTTCTACATGTTCTACATTCATGACATTACACATCACAGGATACTCAAACAATATGGGAAAAGGTAACATTTTACCTAGGCAATACATGAAAAGGTTTACATTTTTGTTAACCTAAATTTTATGAAAAGGATGGGGTAAAAGAAACACAGCGACACCTATCAATTGAGTATTGAAGCCTCACTACCCCCCCTTTTTTTGCCCCATCTTGAGCAGACAGGTAGCAGATTTGAATAATGCAGAAAGGGACATGCAGACTTGAAAAATATGATATAATGGATTACAAATTCAGCAGTCTTACCAAAATCTTATGATCATCATATGGATGCAACTCTGAAAAGTCGGATCAAAATCTGAAGTCTTCAGATTCAAAACTGTTCAAGTCCTAGCAATTATCGGCCTATTGCAGGTTGTGCTCTTGTGGGTAATATCTCAACTACTATCAAAATACTAGCTAAAGCTAACAATTTACTCACATTAGCACACAGAAAGTATTTTGAAATTGAAGGATTGGGTCCTTTTGGTGTACACAAGTAAACAAATATGACGGAGCGGTTGTTTTCCAGGGGAATGAAACCAATGTCATTGTGATGAAACGAAATTTTACACTATTTATGTTTGGGCCTATGTAACTTAGTTAATACATAAGTGGAAGAAGGATGTGTCACAAACAAACTCACTTATAGAGTAAATTATACGGTAAATGCATAGATTTTATCAAACTTCCACTCAAGACGCTTCTTTCTTGGCACCCTCCCCCTTTTTTTCTACGTCCGGGGTCCGAATCTTGAAGATAAATACTATTTGAAATGAACAACGGAATTATCATATATATGTAATCATTGTGTTAAACAACATCTTGAACTGTATACCATAAATTATGGCTATGAGGGTTTATAGATGTCAATTTTCGTTATTTTCTTCAAAAAACCCTATTTTAGGGGGTCCATTTGGTCACTTCGATCAAATTTTTCGTAAAATTTCAAACGGTGAAAATTTATAAAAAGTTGTCATATGAAAAATATATGACTGATAAGTGTTCCAGTAGTTTTATATGCAAATTAAACGACAAAATATTTTTCCACATGTATTTATATATAAAAAGTGTTAAATGAGACTTACCAAAGTTTTGCATGTATCTGTTCGTTCCTACCTTACATTTTATTAAAAAATATCACATATGCCAATTATAGGTTATATTTACTTTAGAATATGATACCATAATACAATCAAATAGTAACAGTCATAATTTAGGCCGTGCATTTTCTCGAATATATGAATATATTTACCTATTGGTATTTTGGACTGGCTTAAATGATGGCCGAAATTGACCATATTCAATCAATTCTAAAAATAGAACTAAACGATCAATTTTGTTTAAACTTGTCCAGAACATGTATTGAGGCATACCTATTGATTGGTATAAATTTAAAAAATATTAAACGACGGGAAAATTTTAGGGTTACTGAGGCCTACCCCCTTAAAATGAACATATACTATAATGGAATTATACAGGTTTCCAGAGCATATACAACGAAAACATATTAACAGAATAGTCGTACACCAAGGATAAACTTTACCCGAATGAGTTTTCATTGAAGATTTATAAAAAGGTTTGTTTGATCTTTGTCTGTCCATCCTTTACATTAGTCTAAGTTATAAACAATTACTAGGGGAAGGGATACAACTAATTTGTTTGTCTAAGATGTTAACATTTGTAATGTTCTTTTTGAATATCAAGCGGTTGGTACACAATTTGTTAAGGTTAGCTTTGGGTTTAATTGACTAATTATCGCCAGAGTATTGTTTAATTTTTAAAATCCAGCGTGGTCGAAGTGTTTATAATCATTGTTAACCCATCTTTTAAATAGTCTTGACAAAGGGTTGCACGTTTACTCTTATAGACTAGAGTTTTAGTCTTTTGTATTATTTCTTTTGGTATGTACATATTTGAGGCAATCTAAGGTAAGTTTGGAAGAAAAAAATATGTCACTTCTATTATTTTATCTATTTATGTTAAGTTTCTTTTCATCCAGTTTGATGTTATCTTTTAATAACTATGTTAGCTGTTTAATACTGTTACCGTCACTTTTTGACAGTTGATATATTCAAGGTCAAACCCATTTTTGTGAATGCTATCTGTTTTCCAAATATATTAAACATTTAAAAAAAATATCATTTATATCATGGTGAGCAAAAATTATTCATATACAAATATGAGGCTTAATTGCTGAATTTGAATGAACTGTATCATGATATTTTGACGAGATTTACTAGAAATAAAGGGCGCGAGTGCGACTTGAAGACTTCTTGAAATGTTTATGTTGAGTAAACAGCTTTGGATCTTGTGTAGAGACGTCATTGAACTTTTGGAAATAATAATCGGTGTAATGTCATCGCATGTGTTATTAACCGTAACCAATAATATTTGAAGTGAAGAATTTTTTTAAGCAGATGATATAAATTTCATGTGGATATGTTACATGTTCGTAACAAACGATATTGTGTGTACTCGATTATGCTTTCCACCATCCGTTTCAATTAACAATTACGTTAACAGTCTAAAGGTAGGATTTATTTTCCTTGGTAAGCACATCGTTAATAATGATATCATCAAATAACAGTATCATCAAATTAAGAATGTAAATGGGAAATTAGTCAAAAAGAATAAGTCAAAGAAAATAAAATGAATAGGTTGGCATTTCCCGGGGTAGGATTTTAAAAATACATGATATTTTTAGAGCCATTTTAACATACGAAACTGAGCTCATTGAAAACGCATAACTGAAGACGATGAATAAAAATAAAACTGTTTATTATTTATAATTTCAAAAAATTAACCTCGTGTGGGAGTAATTCAAGTATAAAATAACTGACTCAACTACAAACTTCTTAATCATATATTCAGAATCAAATGTTCAAATTCATCAATACACATAATTATTGTAAGTAATTTAAATGTATTATCTATACTATTCTGTATTTGCGGATATATCGTCATCCACATGTATGAGCAGTGTTACCAAGGTGAAAATTGCCAATCACAAATATTATGACATACACCTCAAATTTCTCAAATATTTTATAGAAACCCAAAACAAACAAAAATAATGTGCTTAGAAATACTCAAGATATATGTCAATGACACAGAAATGATTTTTCTGCAATAAAAAGGTAGGACCAATTCCCTCAACTGTCAAATTCAATGGAAAAAGTTTTTCGACCTATCATCAACGTGTACTATGATTTGGTAATAATAAAAAAGAAACAAACTTTATCACAAAAAGTCATATAAAAAAAGAAGATGGGGTATGATAGCGAGTGAGACAACTCTCCACAAGAGACATCATGACACAGAAATAAACAATTATGTGTCACCGCACGGTCTTCAAAAAAGAGCCTACTTAGGTATTAAAGGCCCCAAAAATTAAACAATAAAGCAAGAAAACTAACGGCCTAATGTAAGTACAAAAAATATAGAAAATGAAATAAGTTACATATAAACAAACGACAACAACTGAATTAACGGCTCCTGACTAGGGGTAGGCACATACATACAGCATGTGATGTGGTTGGACATGTTAGCGGGATTCCAACCCTCTCCTAACCTGGGATATTGTTGTAACATTACAACATCAGAACGAACTGTAAAATTCAGCTTAACTCATCAGATAAAATACATCTAACAACTGTTCATTATGTATACAAATAAAAAAATAAAAGTAAAATCAATTTACTGAATACTGAACTCCGACGAAAGTACAAAACGGAAAGTTTCTAATCAAATGGTAGTAAATGTAGATGGATGATTATAGTCAGATAACAAAACAATACTCACATGCAAAAACTGAAACTAAATGCATGCTATTCATGATTTTTATATCTTGAGGAAAAGGCGACAAAATTTATTTACAAGGCGGCAAAAAATAGCAAACCAGTTTATTTTCTCCAACTGTTTCTATTACCGTTTTGCCAAACTTATCATACATATTAGTTGAATAAATGTATACATATTACTATAAATGTTTACCTACCTTATTAAATCAACTTCTAAACCATCAAACCCTCATCAAAACTTTTCTGAACTTTCCATAACTACTGGAATGTAAAGTAGTGTGTAAAAGTTAAAGATTTAAAAATTAAAATGATCGATCTGTTTCATTTAAAGTAATACAATTTTTCTTTTGTATAGATTTAAAGAAATCTTTGACAAAAACGTTCTGTTCAGGTTATTTTTTAATAAGTTTGTGGATTTTAGATTAAAGAAATTTCAAGGCCACAAACAATAAGTGAGGAAATCAAATAGACTCCAAAAGGCGTAAAAGTTGGCATAATGTGTATGATTAGGTGATTATTCAAAATATACGAAAAACATCAAATACACAATAAATAAAGAATATAAGAGGATATTACTTTAGGAAGTAATATAAACTGGTACCATTCTATCTGAATCCAACCATTATAATCAATGTATATAGCTGAAATGATTTAATCAATAAAACTCGATCATATACTATCTAATAAAAAACTATAAATAAAATAAAACCAAAGTTATTGGATAAAATAAGAGGTCTGTCTGTTAAACCTACTAAAATTAAACGCTTGACGTTATCATACTTCGAACTCTGTACAAGCAATATAAAAAAAAGTAAAGGCATGATTAAATGTTGCATCCCGTCTGATACTACTATGTTGATCATTCATCGATTAGATAATTGTATATCCCAGTTTATGTATTGTTTACATGTTATAAAATAAACAGATACGGACAAAACAGTGCAATTAAATTCACTGATTTTTTACTTTTATTTCAAAATAATGGGGAAAACCAGTCGTTCCAGGTTTAATATAATTTTTCCACGCATAAACACAGTGATTCGTTTTGTTTTGATAGGACAACTGTAGAGGCATATGGGCTTTGAAACCTCTTAGTTATACTTTTTTATTGCATTTTTATTGATGGTTCTTTATTTGTATGTACATTAAATGCAGTATGAAAATGTGAAGATGTGGTATGGTTGTCAATTTGAGAGACTAACTGACACAGAAATTCATATACAAAAATGTATATATAGCTTGTGTATTGAACTGTTCAAACAGGAATATATTACCACCACAAAAGCTCAGAAGGAGACTGCAGATCGTACCATATTGATACAAAAACTCTTAAAGTTTTTAAGAAATCTGCATGATTTGGTTCTTAGACTTCTGAACAGATTGTAAGGACGAAAATACACATGAAAAAATGTTGGGTGAGGTCGGACCATTTATAAATTTAATTCCAAAGAAGTTGATAGGAACTTTATAGTTGACTATGCGGTATGGGCTTAGCTCATTGTTGAAGTCCGTACGGTGACCTATAGTTGTTCATGTTTGTGTCATTTTGGTCTTTTGTGGATATTTGTATCATTGGCAATCATACCACATCTTCTTTTTTATACTTTTAAACAGTAGATGTCAGCTATCTTGAAATTGTATCCCCTATATTCAAACTAACAAGGCCAGAGGCTTCTGCCTTGCGACAGGCGTAAAACAATGTAACGTGGTAAAACATGTTGTGTTAGATCTTAACCATGTTAACCCTTCTTATAAACCTCTAGCCGATTTAAAATGTAAGAGCGTTGTGCTTGAACGTTATGGTCTATTGGGAAACGAAATTGTGATTTGAAATGTCTAACAGACACCGAAGGGATGATTTTATACTAAGGATTGTCTTATCCCAGGCAAAAATAAACTTAGCCGTACTTGACACATTTTTTTAGAATTTTGGGTCACAAATGCTTTTCAACATTGTACTTGTTTGGCTGGCTTAACATTTTGATTTAAGCGTCATTTGTGAGTCTTGCGTACTAAATTATAAGCCTGCTTCCTTTGATAACTATTTACACCACTGTGTCGATGCCACTACTGGTGGACGTTTCGCCCCCGAGGGTATTACCAGCACAGAAGGCAGCACTCTGTTGTGACATGAATATAAATTATAGGGTCATTTTTGATAAATCTACTGTTTGCAAATGTTTGAATTATTCCAAAATACTAACGATTTACTTATCCCAGTCATAAATAACCTAGGACGTTTTTGGGCCACATTTTTTAGAATACTGGGTCTCAAATGCTCTTAAACTTTGTATTTTTTGTCTTTTGTAATTTAGTTATATTGAATTGACATTTACCGTTATTTAGCCTCTTACTAGTCTGTTAACAAAATGCTTACTGTATATGACTTGCTATTCCAAAAACAAAAGACTTTTTGGGGAAGACGGCTTCAAGCCGTCAATCCCCAATGGGTATGACCAGAGTGACATTCCCTCACATCATTCATTTTGTTTTTATAGTGTGAAAAACCCCCCAACTAATCTTACTGAGAATGATGAGGTGGGAAGCACAAATGAATAAATTGACTTTAAATACTTTTGTACACATTTCCCTTCTGTTTCTCTCGAAATTATCGTATATCGAGCTCTCCTTTACAGTATTTACGTTTCTTTTACAATCCGGAAAAATCAGTATGACGAGATATTCTAAATATATCCAACCTACATTATATTTTATAGTGACGTCATTGTTGGAATGCCACACTACGCATAAGCAGGGATATCCTTCACTGGTTATTTAAACCATTCTCAAAGATTGTGCACTTATTAAAAAATAGTATTTGTTAAATTTAAACATAATGATGTTTGCTTTAGATGATTCAAACATCAACATGCAATACTTTAATTTGTAGGTCAACAACTTTCAAAGTAAACAGGAAGTCCGAGGGGCTACATGAGATCGGGGAGAGAAACGATCTTTTCCATTTTTTTCTGTAAAACTCTGTTTTAAGAATCTTCCTCCAATTCAGGAGCACCTCAATTTATGAGCTAATTATCCACTAAAATAAACACTTACAATGTGACATTTAATATATGATAAGTAGTCTTCCATTAAAACTAAATTTTGTTTATCAACATAATCATTGTAATAGTTACAAAAATATTTACAATGTTGCATTTTGTAGTTTAAACCTATTTATTCATGAAATTTTACAAATATTTCAAAATGAAGGATTTGGAAACAAGCTTCACACAGTTTACATCAATCATATTGTTATTTCAATTAGTACCTGTATCCCTGTGATGAGAGATGTAACTGGGAACTTTATCAATGGAAATTTAAAACTGAATAGATTTTTCAGTCCTAACTTTCTTAAGAAAAAAATAAAAAATCTTAAGAGTACTGTCACAAAAAATGGAAAATGGCCCTAGCCTGCAGTTCAGTCGTACACTTATTAAGATTTCAAAAATAATTGTAGTTGTTGTTAAATGACAGAATTCAACTAGTTGATAATTAACTATCAACTTTAATTGAATATTTAGATTTAGAAGATGCAGATCTCTTCCATTGGTCTAAATTGAATCCTTAACTAAAGAAACGAAATTACATTAAACAACAATTGATTCCAATAGTGTCAACCTTCCACATGTTCTAGCTGTTCATTTTTTTTCATTCTTTATATGAAGACTATCAAAAGATACCCCCCCTTGAAAAAAATGAAATAGAAACGAGGGCCGTCTTTCCCCTCAGAGCTATTCAGCTCTTTGATTTAATATTAATGTGTATTTAAAAAGAAATCTTATGTAATTTCCGGTAGGACAGACACTCTCTAAGATTGTTGAATTTGTTTTTGGATACACACGTATCATTAAAGTTGAATATTTGATTCATCGTCTCGATTATAAAAAAAAACCAAAACGTTTGTTAGATTAAGGTGTCATACCACCAAATCATGGTACGTCACATCCGGTTTTATACGAAAATAGGTCGGAAAAATACGTCCTTGAATTCAACAGTTGTAATGAATAATCCTACTTTTTATTTCAGTAAATGATTTCTGGGTAATAAACCTATGTCTTGGGTATTTTAAAGCATTTTTTTGGGGGGGGGGGGGGGGATTTCTATAGAATATTTTGTAATATTGAGGTTACATGGTGACTTAACATTGTACAAAGATAAAATAAGGGGAGAAATTTGATTGACTAACTTTGAGTGATAGTTATTTTCTTATATGCAATGAAATATTATGTGAATTTTTACATATAGAACTGGACAGGATAAAACTTTACTCATTCCAAGTATTTCTTTATTTAAAACAAAGATAAGTTCTACACTTTTTTTGAACAGTGCAAATTGACAAGACTAATAGGGGAAATCAATGAGACTATCGATTAATATAAGTTCAAAAATATAAAAAAAATGATAGGTAATCGCGCATTTTCGCAAACTACAGGTTGTGATAAAATGACACATTTTTGTATGGATTATATAGGACAAAGGAATATTTCGGGATTAGAAACTAAACAAAATGATAGAATTATCAAATAAATTAGGAAAATATAGTTTTCAAACAATGCTTTGAGAATATAAAGAGACAAACAGACGGTCTAAAATAAAAAATAGAAAAGTTCCATGTATATTCCTTCAGAAAATGCACTGTTTTAAAGTCACCTCTCATTAAAAGGCCAATTTACAAAGACACCCATACCACCTTGATATTCCTTTGGTATCTTTTGGCCTTTTTTCATATTTGAAATACTTATTTGCACTAAAATGGGTATATCATGTATCAAAGTTTAATGTTAAATTGAAAATTGAAATGGGGAATGTGTCAAAGAGATAATAACCCGATCATAGAGCAGACAACAGGTGAAGACCATCAATAGATCTCCAATGCAGCGAGAAACTCCCTTCAGTTTGCCCCTAAACAAATATGTTTACTGGTTAAGTGGTAATTGACGTCATACTCCGAACTTTACACAAAAAACAAATATTAAAAATCAGACAAAACTAACAAAGGACAGAGGCTCCTGACCTGGAACAGGCGCAAAAATGCGGCAGGGTTAATAGATATAGGAAGATGTGGTGTGAGTGCCAATGAGACAACTCTCCATCCAAATAACAATTTAAAAAGTAAACAATTATAGGTTAAAGTACGGGCTTCAACACGGAGCCTTGGATCACACCGAACAACAAGCTATGAAGGGCCCCAAAATTACTAGCGTAAAACCATTCAAACGGGAAAACCAACGGTCTAATCTATATAATCAAAACGAGAAACGAGAACCACGTCTATATTACATAAACAAACGACAACTACTGTACATCAGATTCCTGACTTAGGACAGATGCAAACATTTGCAGCGGAATTAAACGTTTTAATGGATCCAAACCTTCTCCCTTTTTCTGAAACAATAGCATAACATCACAACATAGACAAACATACAATGAAATATCAATTGGTAGACTTAACTCAATCAAAAAACGTATGATTACACAATGAACGAATAAATTTTATCTGCGATATCTGAATACAAATGCACAGTAAATTAAATATTAGAGACAAACATTCATGACCAAAAAGCTAACAAACAAATTCAAACACACTGAGAAATATTTAACCAATCAATGATTTTCTTTGGATCTAAACCTTCCTTCTATACCTCTAGCCAATGTAGAAAGAATATGTCTTCATCATATGTATATGTAATCTCCTTATAGAAAATATTTATTAGTGAATGTTTCCGATCGATATAATTGATATTTATCATGTTTATTTACAAAACAGATATATGTTTTTTTTTATTGTACCCTGTATTTTTATTGATTCCGGATACAAATATTCATATATAACAATAACAACGCCAAAATGTTAGAACGTAAATAAATGCAACAGTAGTATACCACTGTTCAAAACTCATAAATCCACGAAACTAAAACTAAAACTGACGGTAACGCATTAAATATAAGAGGAGAGAAACGACACAACAATAAAATGTAGCACACACAGAAACGGACTAAGCATCAGACAAAATCCTATGAGAATAACTAATATAACATCAAAACCAAATACATGAATTTGGGATAGTTAAGTAACGTGACACGTCTTATTGTAATGTGAATTCACACTCGAAAATAAGAGAAAACAAACGACGCAACGTTAAAATGTAACACACACAGAAACGAACAATAATATAACAATGTTATTAGTATATTAGTTGTTTACTAACAAATAGATAAATAAGTAGACAGTCCACATTTGCAATTTTCTGCTTAACAAATTTTATTGTTTGGCAATATTCTCTGTACCTCATATTTTCGTATTACATAAACTTTGTAATTCTTGGTAAGATATTCAATATTGAATACGTGCCAATTATGAAACTTTTGTCAAATTTTATTTCCCATTTACTGTTGTAAGTCTTAACAGTTCAACAATATTACATAGACAGTTTTACTGAAGCGGTGAACAATGCATTATTCAGACTTTAAATACTTTCATGCAAATTCAACATGTTCAATTTTAGTGAAATTTGATAGTCGTGTCATTTACAATAAAGACCAGATAATATGAATTCCTACTTCATATTGATAAAAGGTTTTGACAAACCCATTATTAGAGCAGAGACGAAATATCACATAAATGTCTCTTTAAACTTTTACAAATTTTGCAACAATCAATTAAGAGAAGTCAAATAAATTTCTTTTACATTTTTCTATAAGAATAGATAGAAACCCAACGCAGCGAATTTGTCAGATGGTTTTTAAATAGAAGTTTACAATTCATTTGTTATCCAAACAAATGCATTCCTTTTTCACTAAGTTATCGATAAATTTTAATTTCGAATAAGTTTATATTTCTAATTGTTTAACCCGTTTTTGTATTAAATGTCATGTGAAGGGTTTAAAATGACCTCAAGGCAATTAGAAATGCTTGCAATTCTATTTGTAGACGCCGTTTTATTCAAACAAAACATTGAGATATTGACATCTGATACAATAACTTCATTTCGGACATACACAATGTTAAAAGAAAATCCGAGGGTCTCATTCATTGTCATTAAAATTATTGACCTGATCTGTACAGTTTACATATCTTTTGCAATAAGTTTTAAGCAATCATAAAAGTTTTGTAATAATGCACCATTTTGTCTATATTATATAAGATCACTGCCTCGTTTTCTTCAATGGACTCATTTAAGTGAATATTTGGAATGTTATTATTCTAGGTGTGTCTCTTTATGAAAATAAACCAGAATTACTGGAGAAAAAGCGAACAAGAATATATGTTATAGATCAGTGTCAACAGGTGGTATACGATATTGGTATAATTGCTGTCAGACAAACGTGACTGTAGCTTACTGATAGGGTTTCGCATGAACTGCAAAGGAATCGATTTCGCAATGCGTGGACTTATTAAGTGATCCCAAATGTATATCCGCACGCGATGACAATGTCTTAGGGAGGGGGGTCAATAGATGTCAAAATCAAATTCATCCATTTGACTCAAACGCACATATTTGATTCATAACACACAAAAACACATATTTTAACTATAACAAGTATTAAATAAATAGATAGCAGTGCATATACTAGATAATATATATCCGAATTTCGTGTGTATTTGAGTTTAGATGCAATCTGATTCAATATCGAGATGACCCCGAACACTACCGAATGTTCGAACAAAGAACATCGTACTTTGATTTTTTATGTATCTCGCAGCTAGTCCCCTTTTAAAATGAACATATACTATAATGGAATTATACAGGTTTCCAGAGCATATACAACGAAAACATATTAACAGAATAGTCGTACGCCAAGGATAAACTTTACCCGAATGAGTTTTCATTGAAGATTTATAAAAAGGTTTGTTGGATCTTTGTCTGTCCATCCTTTACATTAGTCTAAGTTATAAACAATTACTAGGGGAAGGGATACAACTAATTTGTTTGTCTTAGATGTAAACATTTGTAATGTTCTTTTTGAATATCAAGCGGTTGGTACACAATTTGTTAAGGTTAGCTTTGGGTTTAATTGACTAATTATCGCCAGAGTATTGTTTAATTTTTAAAATCCAGCGTGGTCGAAGTGTTTATATTCATTTTTATCTCATCTTTTATATAGTCTTTACAAAGAGTTGCACGTTTACTCTTATAGACTAGAGTTTTATTCTTTTTAATTATTTCTTTTGTGATGTACATATTTGAGGCAATCTATAAGGTAAGTTTGGAAGAAAAACATATTTCACTTCTATAATTTTATCTATTAATTTTTGACAGTCTTCATTGTTATATTCAAGGTCAAACTCATTTTTGTGAATGCTATCTGTTTTCCAAATATATTAAACATTCAAGAAAAAAATCATTTATATCATGGTGAGCAAAAACTATTCATATACAAATATGAGGCTTAATTGCTGAATTTGAATGAACTGTATCATGATATGTTGACGAGAATTACTAGAACAAGACTGCTTGAAATGTTTATGTTGAATAAACAGCTTGGGATCTTGTGTAGAGACGTCATTGAACTTTGAAAATAATAATCGGTGTAATGTCATCGCATGTGTTATTAATCGTAACCAATAATATTTGAAGGGACGAATTTTTTCAAGCAGATGATAAATTTCATGTCAATATGATACCTATTCGTAACAAACGATATTGTGTGTACTCGATTATGCTTTCCACCAACCGTTTCAATTAACAATTACGTTAACAGTCTATAGGTAGGATTTATTTTCCTTGGTAAGCACATTGTTAATAATGATATCATCAAATAACAGTATTATCAAATTGAGAATTAAAATGGGAAATTAGTCAAAAAGAATAAGTCAAAGAAAATAAAATGAATAGGTTGGCATTTCTCGGGGTAGGATTTTAAAAATACATGATATTTTAAGAGCCATTTTAACATACGAAACTGAGCTCATTGAATACGCATAAATGTAGACGATGAATAAAAATAAAACTGTTTATTATTTATAATTTCAAAAAATTAACCTCGTGTGGGAGTAATTCAAGTGTAAAATAACTGACTCAACTACAAACTTCTTAATCAGATATTCAGAATCAAATGTTCAAATTCTTCAATACACATAATTATTGTAAGTAATTTAAATGTAATATCTAAACTATTCTGTATTTGCGGATATATCGTCATCCACTTGTATGAGCAGTGTTACCACGGTGAATCACAAATATTATGACATACACCTCAAATTTCTCAAATATTTTATAGAAACCCAAAAACAAACAAAAATAATGTGCTTAGAAATACTCAAGATATATGTCAATGAAACAGAAATGATTTTCTGCAATAAAAAGGTAGGACCAATTCCTGCAACTGTCAAATTCAAGGGAATTTTTTTTTCGACTTATCATCAACGTGTACTATGATTTGGTAATAATAAAAAAGAAACAAACTTTCATACAAAAAGTCATATAAAAAAAGAAGATGTGGTATGATAACGAGTGAGAGACAATTCTCCACAAGAGACATCATGAAACAGAAATAAGCAATTATGTGCCATCGCTAGGTCTTCAACAATGAGCCTACTCAGCTAACAAATGCCCCAAATATTTAACAATAAAGGAAGAAAACTAACGGCCTAATTTAAGTACAAAAAAAATAAAAAAATGAAATAAGTTACATATCAACAAACGACAACAACTGAATTAACGGCTCCTGACTAGGGGAAGGCACATGTATACATACAGCATGTGATGTGGTTAAACATGTTAGCGGGATTCCAACCCTCCCCTAACCTGGGAGATTGTTGTAACGTTACAACATCAGAACGAACTATAAAATTCAGCTTAACTCATCGGATGGATACATATAGAATACCATCTAATAGTTCAGTCGAATTGTGAAGCAATTGCTCAGATTGTGGTAAAAGCATCAAACTGTGCAGAGTGTTAGTTGAGGTGATAACTAACATTTTAAGCTATGGACCCAATTCAGAAAATCAAAATGGCGGCTCTTGGCGGCCATTTTGAAATCATGTCCAAAAAAATAATAAAAATAATTAGAAAAAATATGAAAAATATTTTTCTTTACCAATTTTGATAATTAAACTTTCGTAATTCTTATGACAAAGAATATCAACTGAGGACATTTGAAGTATTTAGTGGCCATCTTGAATGGTGGCCATTTTGGAAACGTAAATTTCCAATATATCATTATTCGCTATCCTAAATTGTCTTTTGCATTAGTACTAAGTTTTATTTGCATTTACAACTAGTTTTGCTAATCATTTATTTATGACTGTTAATATAGGATATATTCACCAAGTGCTGAAATAAGCCATGCGTATGTTAACATGGTTAACATGGTTAACAAATAAATGTATGTAAAGAAAACCGTAATTTCTTTTAATTGCAGTTAAGCATATAGGGCTGATAGTTACTTTTTTACCACAAAAAAATGTGTATATACAATATGAGTTATGACCACTGTATGTTGAAAAGGAAAACTGCTAAGCTATTGAAATCACTGGAGCTTAAAAAAATAATAAAAAAATAGACTGGAAAGAATTCCGTAACGCGAAGAGAGGACACGTGAGGATTTACAATGCCAGGCAAATACAAAAAGAGCAGACATATACATTTGAGCTGGTAATCAGTCATTTGGTGTAAGCATACAACTGTTCTAAGTTGATGAAGGCCATGTAATGGGAGAATCTTATTGCAAAAGGTATTAATCCTTTCAAGGCAAATCTTAATATCAAAATATATTTTGTCAGGAAAAACGAAAAAAGTCTAAGATGAGTCACGGATTGAAAAAAAACGTAAAATAACCAGCCACAGTTGTGATGAATCAACAAGAACAATGACTGCAGGGTGTTATGTTTTTCTTTTATTTTATGAGGTATCTGACTATCATTCATCATGAAGCATCGACAATTGTGATCGACGATAGTGTACTTTACTGTCACTTGAACTGCTAACCATTGTTCTTTTAGCCAGACTCAGTGCTGGAGATTAAAATTTCTAGAGCAAATAACATGCTAAATGTTTGTTTAAACTACACAACAAGACATTTAAACAGAATTCGAGACACAGAAAGAAAGTCAAGAACCTGTTATATATGGAATGGGTCTAGCCAAAATGATAGAAAACAGTGAAGGCTCACAGTCTGGAAATGTCTTAATATTTGAAATTGATGATATCTGTAAATGTTCTTATTAAATATGAGTTGTCATGAAAGGAATGATCCATTCAACACTACTAAAAATTGAAAACTAGCTGCCATAGATGAACTGCAAGCACACATGAATGGTTGCGTCTTTCTCCGGATTCTCAACGAATAAGTTGGGGAAGTTCTGTAACAGGCCATGTCTTTTAGTCGTGATGGTGAAGACCTCTTCATAGTCAAAGTAACAATAATAGTATGAAGAGTTATGCTTGCTACTATAAAAAGGTTTACAGGGAAATTCAATTTGAATATAGGCTTTCAAATTGAAACTGTTCCACAATCTTTGAAACATCTTATTCTCTATCTGAGGACTGATTAGTTGCATTTGTATTCTTTCGACTACGAATTGCACAATTGAACTATTATAGCTGAGAAATGCTATGTTTGTCTGCTACTCAACGATATAACTGAACTGTGTCGCGATGTTTAGCCATCATGTATCATTCTTACTGAGGAAACTTATGTCTGTTGAACTGATTCGTGTCAACAGCGTTTACTGAGTGTCCCTATAAATCTATTTTTATTATCAACAAAATTGAGAAAGGAAATGGGGAATGTGTCAAAGCGACAACAACCCGACCATAGAGCAGACAACATATATATTTTGTCTGCTATGGCTATGGTGATGCCTTTATTTTTACCCTGTTATTATGAGGTCTGTTTTAGAGCGTCACGATAACCTTTGTTGAAAATCAAGAGAACTAATTTATATTGCTTGTATGCTTGTTATGGCAGCTACATTCCAATTTTGTTAACAGCGTTGTATCAGTTCTTCCTTTCATGTTAACTCCAAGTTGTTCCAGGCGTTTACTGTACAATTTAGCGTGATCTTCAAGCTTGGAGATTAGTAATATACTTCTTCCAGACCGTGTGCCATCAATGTTTTTTTTATTATTTTGGAAAGTACAGCTCCAAGGATAAACGATTTCTGGCTTTCTTTCTGTGTCTTGTACTCTCTGATTTGCTATGTTGCCAAGTGTTATCAATCATAAGCAGGATATTAGTGAATTGACATCTTCAGCTCTTACTTTGGCTAGGGGAATATGCCTTGTAGTACAGGTGCACAGTCATGCCCTATTTTTATCGATTTGAAAATGCATGTCAATGTATCATGGAGATCTTCAGATACATCACCACATATGCCTTGTGATTCTGGAGTGCTTCTGCACTTCCATAGCCCTCATTCAACTGTTTCGAATTGAACGAAAGGAAAAGCATTTCAAAACCCAACATCCTGATATGTTTGCATCAAAAGAGTGATTGCCAGCTCAAATGTCTATGTCTATGTCTGTTCCATGTGTATCTGCTTGGCATTGCAAACCCTCACATTTCCTCTCTTGTCGTCTAACCGCCCATAATGTTCTCCTGATATCTAGCCCCAGTGTTTTCTAAATCTACAATTTTGATCTTTTCTAACAAAAACTTTCGTCATAAATTATATCATATGTACGCAATTTCTGTTTTAAAAAGTTACTTAGGCAAACAAAAATTCTGATACTGATATCTTTATTTTGTAAACATGTGAATACCGTATTTGATTTCTTTATAAATATCAAATATAGATTAGTAAAAAAATGCATGAATGCAAACAGTGAATAAATAAGATTAGCGAATAATGATATATTTGAAAATCATGTTTTCAAAATGGCCATCATTCAAGATGGCTACCCCAAAAAAATCAATATATATGAAGTTCTCAGATGACAGGCCTTGACATGTGTGATGAAAATACCATATGACTATATAATAACTTCCTGCAGTAAGCACTCAACTTATACATGTTATAAGTCAAAGTGAACAGGGTTACTAAGGAAATGCAAATGTGTAAAGGCAGTATTAAGTAGTACTACGATATATATAAATGTGGATGACAATGTGATCGAATTTGATAGACAGAGTGTGGTTTGCATAACATGTATATCTTATTTACTATTAGATATTTTTAACGTCAATTGAAAGCATTTGAGTAATTGATGTTCTTTTAACATTACTTGCATGATATGAAATTCATTATGTCTGCAATTAAGGTTTTTGAAAGTTGTTTCAAATGAACAATATCAACAAAACGATTTATCCTGTAATCAGACAATTATTATAAACGACAGGTATACACATATTTTCTTGCTTTATTTGTACTTGTAAAATAAAATCTCCTGTAATTCTATGTTGAACAAGCGGTGGAACGAATATTACTTTTAGAGTAATAGTTCATTTTAGGATCCTCTTCGTGGTCCGCGTTTTAATGCTGTTATACCCGATACGAAACAGAAGAATAACTCGGGGAGGGGGATATTCTCACGTTTTTTTTCTTGTTTATATAGCTCTAACAAATACATTTGTATATCTTCGACAATGCATTTAAACAAATTTTTTATCGAAAAATGACTACATATTTTGGCTTAAAAAATCTAGATTTTTCTAGATGGCCGCCATTCAATATGGGTAATATTTCCAAAACTTTTGTTCAACAAGACAATTGAATTCAGCAGTTGTTCTATTAACCAGGTTTAATGTTAATATCTTCTCTATATCATTTTCATTAATTTTTTTATTAATATACAGACATCAAACGGCCGCCATTTTAAAATGGCCGCCACCTCCACAAATTACGACTTTCAGAGTGGGTCCATAGCTTAAAACGTTGTCCATGACATGTACTACTACTATGCCAAATTTCATGCTTTTACCACAATCTGAGCAATTTTGTCAAAAATCTGCACAAATCGACTGGACTATAACAACTGTATGCAAATAAAAAAATAAAAGTAAAACCAATTTACTGAATACTTTCCTTGGTAAGCACATTGTTAATAATGATATCATCAAATAACAGTATTATCAAATTGAGAATTAAAATGGGAAATTAGTCAAAAAGAATAAGTCAAAGAAAATAAAATGAATAGGTTGGCATTTCTCGGGGTAGGATTTTAAAAATACATGATATTTTAAGAGCCATTTTAACATACGAAACTGAGCTCATTGAATACGCATAAATGTAGACGATGAATAAAAATAAAACTGTTTATTATTTATAATTTCAAAAAATTAACCTCGTGTGGGAGTAATTCAAGTGTAAAATAACTGACTCAACTACAAACTTCTTAATCAGATATTCAGAATCAAATGTTCAAATTCTTCAATACACATAATTATTGTAAGTAATTTAAATGTAATATCTAAACTATTCTGTATTTGCGGATATATCGTCATCCACTTGTATGAGCAGTGTTACCACGGTGAATCACAAATATTATGACATACACCTCAAATTTCTCAAATATTTTATAGAAACCCAAAAACAAACAAAAATAATGTGCTTAGAAATACTCAAGATATATGTCAATGAAACAGAAATGATTTTCTGCAATAAAAAGGTAGGACCAATTCCTGCAACTGTCAAATTCAAGGGAATTTTTTTTTCGACTTATCATCAACGTGTACTATGATTTGGTAATAATAAAAAAGAAACAAACTTTCATACAAAAAGTCATATAAAAAAAGAAGATGTGGTATGATAACGAGTGAGACAATTCTCCACAAGAGACATCATGAAACAGAAATAAGCAATTATGTGCCATCGCTAGGTCTTCAACAATGAGCCTACTCAGCTAACAAATGCCCCAAATATTTAACAATAAAGGAAGAAAACTAACGGCCTAATTTAAGTACAAAAAAAATAAAAAAATGAAATAAGTTACATATCAACAAACGACAACAACTGAATTAACGGCTCCTGACTAGGGGAAGGCACATGTATACATACAGCATGTGATGTGGTTAAACATGTTAGCGGGATTCCAACCCTCCCCTAACCTGGGAGATTGTTGTAACGTTACAACATCAGAACGAACTATAAAATTCAGCTTAACTCATCGGATGGATACATATAGAATACCATCTAACAACTGTATGCAAATAAAAAAATAAAAGTAAAACCAATTTACTGAATACTTTCCTTGGTAAGCACATTGTTAATAATGATATCATCAAGTAACAGTATTATCAAATTGAGAATTAAAATGGGAAATAAGTCAAAAAGAATAAGTCAAAGAAAATAAAATGAATAGGTTGGCATTTCTCGGGGTAGGATTTTAAAAATACATGATATTTTAAGAGCCATTTTAACATACGAAACTGAGCTCATTGAATACGCATAAATGTAGACGATGAATAAAAATAAAACTGTTTATTATTTATAATTTCAAAAAATTAACCTCGTGTGGGAGTAATTCAAGTGTAAAATAACTGACTCAACTACAAACTTCTTAATCAGATATTCAGAATCAAATGTTCAAATTCTTCAATACACATAATTATTGTAAGTAATTTAAATGTAATATCTAAACTATTCTGTATTTGCGGATATATCGTCATCCACTTGTATGAGCAGTGTTACCACGGTGAATCACAAATATTATGACATACACCTCAAATTTCTCAAATATTTTATAGAAACCCAAAAACAAACAAAAATAATGTGCTTAGAAATACTCAAGATATATGTCAATGAAACAGAAATGATTTTCTGCAATAAAAAGGTAGGACCAATTCCTGCAACTGTCAAATTCAAGGGAATTTTTTTTTCGACTTATCATCAACGTGTACTATGATTTGGTAATAATAAAAAAGAAACAAACTTTCATACAAAAAGTCATATAAAAAAAGAAGATGTGGTATGATAACGAGTGAGACAATTCTCCACAAGAGACATCATGAAACAGAAATAAGCAATTATGTGCCATCGCTAGGTCTTCAACAATGAGCCTACTCAGCTAACAAATGCCCCAAATATTTAACAATAAAGGAAGAAAACTAACGGCCTAATTTAAGTACAAAAAAAATAAAAAAATGAAATAAGTTACATATCAACAAACGACAACAACTGAATTAACGGCTCCTGACTAGGGGAAGGCACATGTATACATACAGCATGTGATGTGGTTAAACATGTTAGCGGGATTCCAACCCTCCCCTAACCTGGGAGATTGTTGTAACGTTACAACATCAGAACGAACTATAAAATTCAGCTTAACTCATCGGATGGATACATATAGAATACCATCTAACAACTGTATGCAAATAAAAAAATAAAAGTAAAACCAATTTACTGAATACTTTCCTTGGTAAGCACATTGTTAATAATGATATCATCAAATAACAGTATTATCAAATTGAGAATTAAAATGGGAAATTAGTCAAAAAGAATAAGTCAAAGAAAATAAAATGAATAGGTTGGCATTTCTCGGGGTAGGATTTTAAAAATACATGATATTTTAAGAGCCATTTTAACATACGAAACTGAGCTCATTGAATACGCATAAATGTAGACGATGAATAAAAATAAAACTGTTTATTATTTATAATTTCAAAAAATTAACCTCGTGTGGGAGTAATTCAAGTGTAAAATAACTGACTCAACTACAAACTTCTTAATCAGATATTCAGAATCAAATGTTCAAATTCTTCAATACACATAATTATTGTAAGTAATTTAAATGTAATATCTAAACTATTCTGTATTTGCGGATATATCGTCATCCACTTGTATGAGCAGTGTTACCACGGTGAATCACAAATATTATGACATACACCTCAAATTTCTCAAATATTTTATAGAAACCCAAAAACAAACAAAAATAATGTGCTTAGAAATACTCAAGATATATGTCAATGAAACAGAAATGATTTTCTGCAATAAAAAGGTAGGACCAATTCCTGCAACTGTCAAATTCAAGGGAATTTTTTTTTCGACTTATCATCAACGTGTACTATGATTTGGTAATAATAAAAAAGAAACAAACTTTCATACAAAAAGTCATATAAAAAAAGAAGATGTGGTATGATAACGAGTGAGACAATTCTCCACAAGAGACATCATGAAACAGAAATAAGCAATTATGTGCCATCGCTAGGTCTTCAACAATGAGCCTACTCAGCTAACAAATGCCCCAAATATTTAACAATAAAGGAAGAAAACTAACGGCCTAATTTAAGTACAAAAAAAATAAAAAAATGAAATAAGTTACATATCAACAAACGACAACAACTGAATTAACGGCTCCTGACTAGGGGAAGGCACATGTATACATACAGCATGTGATGTGGTTAAACATGTTAGCGGGATTCCAACCCTCCCCTAACCTGGGAGATTGTTGTAACGTTACAACATCAGAACGAACTATAAAATTCAGCTTAACTCATCGGATGGATACATATAGAATACCATCTAACAACTGTATGCAAATAAAAAAATAAAAGTAAAACCAATTTACTGAATACTTAACTCCGACGAAGTACAAAACGGAAAGTTTCTAATCAAATGATAGTAAATAGATGGATGATTATAGTCAGATAACAAAGAAATACTAACATGAAAAACTGAAACTAAATGCATGCTATTCTTGATTTGTTTATCTTGAGGAAAAGTCAACAAAATTTATTCACAAGGCGGCAAAAATAGCAAACCAGTTTACTTTCTTCAACTGTATCAATTACCGTTTTGCCAAACTTATCATACATAGTAGTTGAATAAATGTATACATATTATAATAAATGTTTACCTACCTTATCAAAACAACTTTTAAACCATCAAGCCCTCATCAAAAATTTCCTGAAGTGTTCATAACTACTGGAATGTAAAGCAGTGCTCCGTGTGTAAAAGTTACTGATTTAAAAATTGAAATGAACGATCTGTTTCATTTAAAGTAATACAATTTTTCTTTTGTATAGATTTAAAGAAATCTTTGACAAAAACTTTCTGTTCAGGTTATTTTTTAATAAGTTTGTGGATTTTAAATAAAAGAAATTTCAAGGTCACAAACAATAAGTGAGGAAATCGAATAGGCTCCAATAGGCGTAACAGTTGGCATAATGTGTATGATTAGGTGCTTATTCAACATATATGAAATACATCGTATACACAATAAAGAATATAAGAGGATATTAATTTAGGAAGTAGTATAAACTGGTACTTTTCTATCTGAATGCAACCCTTATAATCAATGTATATAGCTGATAGGATTTAATCAATAAAACTCGATCATATACTAGCTAATGAAAACTAATAATAAAAAAAAAAAGTTAATTCATAAAATAGGAGGTCTGTCTTTTAAACCTAACAAAAAAAGGAGCTTTACGTTACCATACTTCTTTCTTTGTTTAAACAATGTCAAAATATAAGTAAAAGAATGATTAAATGTTGCATACTGTTTTATACTATTATGTTAATCATTCATCGATTTAAGAAAATTGAATTTTCCAGTTTATGTTTTGTTAACATGTTATAATATAAACAGATACCGACGAAACAGTGCAATTGAAATCACTGCTTTTATACTTATATTTCAAAATACTGTGGAAGACCATATCAAGTCAATCCAGGTTTAATATATTTTTCCACGCATACTCACAGTGATCCGTTTTGTTTTACTAGTACAACCGTATAGGCATATGGGCTATGGAACCTCTTCGTTTTTTTTTGTATTTATGTTTCTGTATTTCTATGTACACTAAAAGAGGGACGAAAGATACCAAAGGGACAGTCAAACTCGTAAATCTAAAACAAACTGACAACGCCATGGCTAAAAATGAAAAAGACAAACAGAAAAACAATAGTACAAATGACACAACATAGAAAACTAAAGAATAAACAACACGAACCCCACCAAAAACTAGAGGTGATCTCAGGTGCTCCGGAAGGGTAAGCAGATCCTGTTCCACATGCGGCACCCGTCGTGTTGCTTATGTGATTACAAATCCGGTAAATAGTCTAATTCGGTAGGTCAAATTCATGAAAGGGAAGGGGATTGTAGTTACGACGTAAGGAATATATCCGATATCATTGGTGAAACGGTTATTCCATAACGGTCAACCAACTCGTGATGGCGTCCGTAAAATTTACGAAGGGATGATTTCAACTTCACCATTTAGAACTCTTGGTTTAATAGCTTCCTTGTGAGCAGTAACCCTCTATCAGGAAAATCATGATAGGAAATGCAAGCACGGGAATATCGTATCTATTGGGAGATATATACCCCGTATGCAGGTGCTGCTGGAATGTTGCTACTTAGAAATGGAAAGTTCACAATTGGAAAGCTGAAATCATCTCTTTTGTCGTAAAGTTTTGTCTTCAACCGACCCTCATTGTCAATTTCTAGATGTAAGTCAAGATATGAAGCCGACTTAACTGTATCTGTAGTATCCTTTATTTCCAATTCGATGGGATAGATGCGATCCTCATAGTCACCAAATTTTGAATTGTTTAGTGAAAGAACGAATGCAGTATAAAAATATGAAGATGTGGTATCGTTGCTTATGAGACAACTCTTCACAAGAGACGAAATGACACAGAAATTAATATATATAGCTTGTGTATTGATCAATGTTTTAACGCTCGTTTTTTCAATAACATTATCTAGTGCTAAATTGGCATGTCAAATGTTATAATCATGCTTCAAACCAAATATATTTGTAGGACATGATGAATCTGATTGAATAGGAAATTTGAGTGATAGAAGATTGTCGGATGATATCTCTGATTGTTGTAATAAGAATGGTGTAAATTCGTCTCTTTATTTATATGTTGATTTGATTTAAAGTGAGCAACACAAAGGGCGCTGCAATAAGAGCAGTAGTTTCTGACCGGACTAGACTATTATGTTCTTCTCTGAATGGGAATTCATAATTGGTGTTGCGTTGCATTTGCTTTAATTCATATATTATATCATTTTGCAATGTCTGTGTTGTGTCTGGTTGTGACAAGCATGTCTTATATGTCATGATAAAGAAAATCTTTCATAATCATGGTTGACCACTATAACTTTTACCAGCAATATGCATGATATTGTGTATCAGTAAAGTTAGGCTATATTACAGGGTACGGTTCTTCAAAAATTGTAAGATAGCTACATGTTCTTTGTCCAAAGTGGTACCGAAATTACTAACACTAACGGGGCAAGTTAGTTCAATTTTCAATTCACATACTCCCATCTTTAGTTATATTTGAAATATACAGTTTGTTGCAGTTCATTTTGTCTTTCCTCTTTTGACATAGTGTCTCACATTTCTCTTGTATTACTCCATGATTAAATATTACTTCTTGTTTGAAATTGTGAGCAGATGAACTTTTTTTGTAGATTTTGAGAAAAAAATGAAAACAAATATTCTGATGAGCGACGGAAAAGGTAAACCAGTACATGCAGTATATCCCTTTTAATGAAACGGTTGTATAATTAAATATTCCTATTGAATGTATTCCACAGCTTAGAATGTATACATATTACTGTAATTGCTTATTCACCATATCAATACAATTACCAAACCATATACTCCATTTAAAGAATTTCATGATGTTTCTATAATTACCTAAATGCTAAGTTGTCCTCCATGTGTAGAAGTTATATGAAAGATTTAAATTAATTATTGAAATAATAGTTTCGATACAAGACGCACGATCTTCCTTTCGTATAGAATTTAAGACATCCTTGACAAAGACGTTTTGTTAAGGGCATTTTTTAAATTACATCTCTTTATTTTGTGGATTTAAAATTTACGTAACAGTAGTCGAACGACATCAATTAATTAAGAAGAAACTTCAAGGTAATACTCAATATCCGAGGGAATCGCATGAACGTTAGCTAGCTGCAAAATTATGTGCTGCGATCGTGTTTGCGTCTGATGTAATGTGTACTATAAGTAATCTAGCTCGCAAATGCTTAAATTAACATAAAGAAATAACCAGAAAGAACACAAATAGCATTAAAACCATACATAGTGTACAAAGGGATATAACTCCACATCATTTAAAAGAAATTTTATGAAATAAGTTTAAACTGGTTCAGTTTTCTTAGTGTTTTACGGAAATGTATATATCACATCTAACTCGATCACGTAACTACATTTGAAATTATTAACAAATAATACAAAGATAACTTCAAAATACGGACAGTGCATAAAACACCACGGAATCAATCGAACGGTTGAAAATATCAGCCAACAAAAGGAACGAAACACAAATGTCATATTCCTTACTTGGTATAGGCAATTTTCGAAGAAGAAAATGAAGTCAGGTTTAACTTCAAAACTTTTGCTGATGATATTTTGCTAAATATTAATCGATATTTGAATCAGATATTCCAGTTTTGATAATGTGTACATGCACTATTTCAGCGTAATGTAAATACAGTATTAACATGACACACATATCACATATACTTAACTAAAATGTAACGCATACACTACAGTTAACATAGAAAGAAATCAACCAAAATAACTACTGATCTTATTATGTTGACTTTTAAATTTATGAAAGATTATATTTAGTTGTTTCAAATTAAGTCTAATCTTCTGTAGTCCATGCATATTGATAGTACTTCAATTTTCTAGAAAATACTAGAACAACATTTGAGGCATTTGGCCCAATGAGATAGCTAACTTATTTATGCCAGAGAATTTGAACAGATTGCTCTACATGTATGTCTATAGTATGTGTTTATAGCAACGTTCAAATGGTCGATAATCTCCTAATTTTATCTCTTTATGTGCTACGTTTGTAAATCCAATGTCATTACCAACGTGGTAAACACTTGTCTTTGTATGATGTCATGAAACATTTTGAGGTTGACATTGATGTGATGTCAGATTGTCAGTGCATAGCTCTTCTTATCGCACCGCGGGTAAATAATGAATTTGTGATTAGTTTAATGCTGTGACGTTGTGATCCCTGTATGAATCCGTCGGGCAACATAATTACAGCAGTAATATTTGATCCCGACAAATTCATTATAAGTTTTTTTGCTGCATGTGCTTTAATTAATATGTCACTTTGCAATGTCTGTGTTGAGTCTTCTTTTTATGACAAGCTTGTATTATATGTCATGATAAAAAAAATCAAACTTATCATAGACCTTTACCTACAATACTCATTATATTGGCACTTGCGGGACAAACAAGTTAGTTCAGTTTTCAATTTACATAAATATACTCAATCTAGATAATAAGATACCAGGATTCAAATTTGTATTATCGCCAGACGCACGGATCGTCTACAAAAAGCTCATCAGTGACGCTCGATTCCATTCCATCTATAGTTTGATTGAAGTGTTCTGCAGATTGTTGCATTTCATTTGTCTTTCTTCTTGTGTCCCACATTCCTCCATGGTTTAATTTTACTTCCTCACAGTTCAGTATTTTTGTGATTTTACTTTTGATGTTCTTAATTGTAAGCAGAGTGAAGCTAATTGTAGATTCTGAGATAAAAACGAAATCAAATATTCCGATGTATTTACCAGTATACCCCCTTCTTCCCATTTTCTAACCATCAAGTAAAATTTAAAAATTTCATGATGTTCTCGAATATTGAGTTGTCCTCTATGTGTACAAGTAATATGAAAGATTTAAATTATCTATTGAACTGATTGTTTCGATACAATTTAAAGTAATATAGATTTTTAAACATCTTTGACAAAAACGTTTTGTTTTGTTGAAGAATTGCAAATACAATTGGAATTGTAAGATTCACAATGGCTAATAGACCAATCGTTTTAGCAAAAATTAAAGACAAGCATACATTTTGGTCTTTTGTGGATTGTTGTCTCATTGGCAATCATACCACATCTTCTTTTTTATATACACAAATTTATCTTATAACAATAACACAATGACGAGATGTATAAGAATAAAATTGACAATTCAAGTTCCTTAAGCAAGGTAAGATACGAATTAAAGATTAAAGACAGAGCAACAAGAAAGTTTCATAAAAACCTGAGCGACAAAAAAGGGAAGTTGAGAGTTTCAAGAAGCTATTCCAATATTGTTATCTGTTTCCTTAGTTAGTTTATAGGCAAAGTTGTTCTAATTTAGATTTGGCAATGTTTTTATAGATTCATTCTGGTTATAAAAATCCTCAACGGATATGTATTTAAGTGTTCCTAATGAAGGTCAATACAGAAAAGTACCTCGAACGCATGAACGTTTTTTCTTTTTTACTATCAATCCATCACTATAAAGACCATAGTATATAGCAGCAGGTTGTGTATAAACGCTGAAATTTTACAAAGTGAATTACAATCAAAGAAAGGTATTTGCAGTATTGTCGACAGATGTTTAATTTTGTAGTGCTAACTGAGTCATATACCAATAAGTAAATTAAATGTGTTTATGGAGCGTGGTAATATTTCCATTTTTAGCCAGTTGTATGAAAAAAGTAAAATCACAAAAATAATGAACTCCGAGGAATATCAACTTGTAAAAGAATCATAATAAAATGGCAAACTCAAATGACTAAACACATCAACTGATTGGAAACAACTGTCATATTCCTGACCACATGTATTTCCAGTGTTATTTCAACTGATTGGGCGGAGCTTACATTTTAATTTGCATATGGACAGCCTAGTAGAAGATGTGTGTGATAAGGATGAATTCCGTTATTACAATTATTGATTTATAATCACCTATCAGTGTCATCAAATAAATATACAAATGAACTGAGTGTATGATATGCGACGAATAACAAGACACGTCATTGATGAGTATATCCCAAAACACTTGTCTAAAGATTGACTGGTCTTTAATTAGCGAACTGGTAAAACCACACCCAATAAAGTGAAATAAATCAAGTAATACAGGCATTACACATCTGTATTTTTGCAGCCTCTTGTCATCAAAGGCAGTTCCCTAGTATAAACATGTAAATCATTAACGGCATATTCTTAAATTAAAATTTATAAATAGAGATATTGATTTTAATAAGTTATCTAATAATCAATGACCACTTCCATCCATAGATCCATATTTTGATCATATAGACCATCTAATGTTTCATATTCTTACAAAAAAAAATCACAAACAAATATTGAACTCCAATCAAAATTCAAAACGGAAAGTCCCTAGTCAAAAAGGCAAACTAAAAAGGTCACACACATCAAACTAATGGATAACAACTGTCATATTCCTGACTTGGTACAGAAGAAAATTATTGATTGAACCTGCTTATTATCATTGTGTGTCCATATCAACATATCCAACATTGATGGACCGATGTCTTTTTTTTTTTAATGTTGATGCATCTATGAAACTACCAAATGTCTTGTTTATAGTTATTTTATTGTTTTGGAGTTTATTTTGGTATTTTTGAAAGTTCAATAATTAGCTGTAAATAATACTATTTTATTGTGAAAAGTCTGTCTGCTTTGTCCTGCAAAAAGGGAAGGTATCCTGCACAAGTGGTATTCTACATTATTGATATGTTTAGATTTGAGCTCAGTTTTCTCTAGTACTTCTTGTAAGGCTGCAACTTGAGGTACATGATAATCTATAATGACACTGATAATGATAGCAGTGATGGATGGCTGTTTAAGGTTCAGCAGAAAGTTAAATGTATCTTCAAGAAAAGAAAATGATAATGGGATATGAATATAAACCTTGCTTTGTTCTTATCTGTCACTCTGAGCAATTGTTTAAGGTGTCAGTTTACAAGGTATCAGTCAGTTGGAAACACATTTTCCGCATTCAGAATATGTGCTGGTTAGTCTTGAGCTCTTTCTTTTTAGATGGCCCGAGTTTAGAAAAAGAAGCAGAAAAATATGTCTATTTGTATGACTCCTATTCTACATGGTTTCAGGCAGAAAATCTGGATATTCTATAGCTAGTCAATTCAGATTGTAGTCTAACACACCTGCAAAATTAACAATTCTACTATCTTGATACCAGAGTAAAGGCCAGTCATGTATTTGATAGTACTTTTTTATATATATATATCTCAGCTGTTGATAAATACATCTTAAACCCCCATATCAAGACAAACATTGTTGAACATGCAGCAGATTTGAATTAATTATTTTGACTTTAATATTTATTTGAGGCTATGTCAGTAAGTTCAGAACTTTGCTTCATAAAAAAGAATGGCCAACGTAGATACAAGTATCTTGTCTTAGGGAGGGATAAATCCTACTTTGTAAAGAATCATTCTGATTCAAACAAAAAATTATCTGAAACCGATATTATCAAGATGCTTGATTTCTTGATTGACAACATATTTGTTACGTTCAGATGACGTGTTTTTCAACAGACTGTCGGCATCCCAATGGGAACAAACTGTGCCCCTCTACTTGCTGACTTGTTTCTTTATTATTATGAGGCTGATTTTATGCAGGAAATTCTTAGGAAGAAAGATAAGAAGGTAGCAATATCCTTTAACTCTACTTTCCGCTATATAGATGACGTTCTTTCACTAAACAATTCAAAATTTGGTGACTATGTGGATCGCATCTATCCCATCGAATTGGAGATAAAGGATACTATAGATACAGTTAAGTCGGCTTCATATCTTGACTTACATCTAGAAATTGACAATGAGGGTCGGTTGAAGACAAAACTTTACGACAAAAGAGATGAGTTCAGCTTTTCAATTGTGAACTTTCCATTTCTAAGTAGCAACATTCCAGCAGCACCTGCATACGGAGTATATATCTCCCAATTGATACGATATTCCCGTGCTTGCCTTTCCTATCATGATTTTCTTGATAGAAGGTTACTGCTCACAAGGAAGCTATTAAACCAAGAGTTCCAAATGGTGAAGTTGAAATCATCTCTTCGTAAATTTTATGGACGTCATCACGAGTTGGTTGACCGTTATGGAATAACCGTTTCACAAATGATATCGGATATGTTCCTTACGTCATAACTACATTCCCCTTCCCTTTCATGAATTTGACCTACCGAATTAGACTATTTACCGGATTTGTAATCACATAAGCAACACGACTGGTGCCGCATGTGGAGCAGGATCTGCTTACCCTTCCGGAGCACCTGAGATCACCCCTAGTTTTTTGTGGGGTTCGTGTTGTTTATTCTTTAGTTTTCTATGTTGTGTCATGTGTACTATTGTTTTCTGTTTGTCTTTTCATTTTTAGCCATGGCGTTGTTTTAGATTTACGAGTTTGACTGTCCCTTTGGTATCTTTCGTCCCTCTTCAGAAGGTTTGGAAAGATTTGGAGGTCAATGTTATATAGAGGAGACTGGGTTACCAAATTTTCTTGATTTTTATGTCAAGACATAATATACTTTGCTAGAAATGAAAAAGTCATTACGAAAATGGAGAGTTGTCTCATTGGCACTCACACCACATCTTCCTATATGTAGATAATAAAAGACAAAAAATAGATATGTTTAGTTTCTCAGTCGGTTTTAAGACATTAAAAAAAGATTGATCACAGTATAATTTGTATTGTTTTGAAATTTTGACTGTATTCTATTGATATGCTCAGCGTACTTTCAAGAGTATTTGAGAACTTTTATTTTCAGAAGATAACTAGAAAAACATCAGTATTAAAAAAAAAAATAAACACCATGATTTGAAGTGTTACAATCCTGAAATCACTAAAAGGAAAATTTCTGAAAAATCCATTAGAATTTTGTTTGAAATTAACAATTTGGTAATACAAATTTGCTTTTATAAGCTATATAATTGGGAATAGAAATGGGGAATATGTGAAAGAGACAACAAACCAACCAAAGAGCAGATAACAGTCCATGACTACCAATGGATCTTCAATGCAGTGAGAAAATCCTGCACTCGGAGGTGAGCCTCAGCTAGCCCCTAAATAAAAATATGTACTAGTTCAGTGAAAATGGACATCATACTAAACTTCAAACCATAAACATGAACTTAAATTAAAAAAAAAACATACAAGACTAATAAAGCCCAGAGGCTTCAGACTTGGGACAGGTGCAAAAATAGGGAAATATAATTCAACTTGTTTCCTTTTATTTCCACAGGTTTTAACTATATGGGAAGGAACAACGCACATTCTGTCTTAAGATCTGTTAATATGTATCATAAAATCAAATGGTCAGGCATTGATATCTTTAAAAAAATGATGTTGACAATAAACTGTCCAGTACACCTTCAGAGTTATCAAAAGAAGCAGAGAAGTTACAAATGGCTTTGAAATCAGTATAATATTTTGTAATTTGTTACAACAAATCAGGGAAATTTGGATGTTTTGACATTTGCTGCCAGAGATTCGTCTTATAGTTTGTCTAGACTATAAATGGATAAGTATAAATTTTATCTGTTTTATCAGTGTTTTCCATAATTTTGGACTGCAAGCGACTGAAAAAGACCGATGCAGAATGTCACTAAAAATTATGGAAGTTGGAAGCGGAAATTTGATTTATATGCATGACTACTGTGGATTCTTTATTATTTGTTGGATACCAATTTTATTGGGTTTCATAGCAAAAGGTGAACCACAAATACATTTTTATTTTTACCTATTGTAAAATCAAATTCTTACATTTCACAGCAACACATCAAACTAACAAATAAGCTTGAATTTTGTAAGATAAATATTCAATATAGTTAGATAGGCTGATTTACACCAGTCAAAACTAAATGTGAAGGTCATGACTAGTCGAGACAGCTCGAGCCTTGGTCACGACCATTTACACCAAGATCATCAGGTTCTGAATCAGATTAATTAAGTAAAGTCGAGACCTAGTCGAGTACACTTAGGTTCAGTTAGTAGTCGAGATAATGTCGAGACTAGTCAAGTAAAATGTGTGCTCTATTTTACTGGTCGAGCACAAAAACTGGTCAATTCAGCCAAACATTCAGCGGTTTGTAATGTAATGTAAAAGTAAAGATAAATAATCACCTAGTTCATTTGTAAGATTTTAGTTTAAAGCAACTATATGCACATGATTCATTTGTTTTACACAGTTTGATTTGAAGAAAGACCGACATAGTTCGTTGCACTATTACTAACACAATTCTTTATTAATATTCTTATAATTGTTATAAAATACATTAAATACTAGAAACATAATTAGAAACCTAATCTTGATTTTTATCCAATTTTTAGAAATTTACCTGTGACGTTACTATTTGTGGCGTTGATTCATTCGTGTTACAGACACACACTTTATAATTATATTAACAAGGTGATTTTGTGCACTGGCCTAGATTTATTAAGTATTCGTTGTTATTATGTTGGTAACATGTCGGAATGTACTATGATATTGTTTATTTAACATTGTCATAAAGCGCGAAGGTTTAGCTAGCCAAAAAAAAAAGGTTCTCGAAACCATTTTGTTTTCTTAAAATGTTCTGTACCAAGTCAGAAATATGACAGTGGTTACCTAATGGTTCGTTTCTACCACTATTGCATGATTGTTTTTTTTTTGTTTTTTGTTTCACTTACGTTGTTTTCCTCATGCAGTTGATATGTTTCCCTCGATTTTAGATTGTAAACCTGATTTCTTTTCTCTCAATCGATTGATGACTTGTGAACAGCGGTAAACTACCGTTGCCTTTAGTTGTCTTTTTATAAGGCAGTTATACAAAAAGTGTACTATTGTTCAAATATTACATAATAATTAAGACACTTTTCAAAATAGCAAGCAAGAACCGAGGAGAAAAACTGGTTGCACCGACCTTGTAAGAGTCTCATGTTATGTGTATTATTAATAATCGTCTATCATACAAATATTTATTTAACATATGCCGTAAAGATACCCTTAAACAGACAGCACATGTCTAAAATAGTATAGCTTAGCATCCGTTTTTTTTTAATTTCCATTTAAAGGGACCTATTAAATATATAATAAGGCATTTATCAGAATACATACAAATACTCTAGGTCTGCAATTTATACACATAACAACATATTTTTACATAACATTTTTACAGTTATGTAAGGCCACGACAGAACTAAATTCGACAAATAACTTCTACAAAATGTACCAAGTAAAATACGTATATTAAGGAAAATATGGCATGAGTGCAAATATGACAACTCTCAATCCAAGTTACAATTTGTAAAGTAAACCATTATGGGTCAATGTATTGTCACTGATGAGTCATTTGTAAACGTTTACATAGCAATGTTAACATCGAACGGTAGTCCAAGGATTGAAAATGACTACAGGGTTAATGAAATCTCAGTATAGAAACTCAGTTCTGTTATCAGCAAGTAGTGGACATAAAGTCAAAATGTGTATCTAATTCTCAACTTTTACAATATAATTTTTTTCTAAGTGTTCGATTTAAATAAAATATATCTGAATCAATCCTGAATGGATTACCGCGTATTCTAATCCTATAGATAGATTTCCAAAATCTAAAATCTCTTAGATCCAAATACTTATCGAAACAAATTAGAGTTTTTAAGGATGAATAAGAATCAAGTTTGGCTTTATCTTATTGTTATATTTTTTTTCAGAGAAGATACCGGTATTTTTAGTTACATGATTGTATGCTCAGCTTTTCAAAAATACAGTCTATGCTTGAAAACCATGTTTTCACTTTATTATTCCTTACTACTTATGTATGCATCATAATATAAAATGTTTTAAGAATTATCTAGTCGATGATAATATTTTAACATTGCTACATTAATATGATATAAAAGTACATTGGGTATCTCCCTTGTTCAGAAATCACAGCAAGATCACTTTTTGTTTCGTTTATACCTTTATATATTTCAAACATTTGATATGTAACTTTTCAGATGTCTCTTTTGATAAAACTTTTTTCTAAAATATATTGACCAGTTTTCTTGCATGCAGCTGAGTTTACAGAAAAACATACCAGACTTCACATCCATAGGTTAAAATTGTCTTTAAAATGTGGTCGTATAAATAAAGTAAATTTGAAGCACTAGGGATAGAAGATGACACACTTTCTTGTAATTTAAAAATTCTTTCATAGAATTTTTGTACAATTCATTTTTACATTAAACCAATTTCCTACTCGGTATAAGTGTGATGCCCAAATATTCATAATTATAATTATAACCAATATATCTCGTATAGGTGAAAAGGGAGATTTACATTTCTCTAATTTTCGAGCTATTTTCACACTTCTCAACCGGTGTGAGAAAAATATTTCTCGTCTCTAGAGAGAAATTTGTTCTGAGCAATTGATTGGATAATCAAAGTTCGTGACCTGTCGGAACTACTTTTTCAAGGTTAACAAGAATTCTCGGCCTTCTTCGATAAACATCTTAGTAACGTGTAAACAAACTATCGAGAACTCGTCGTCTGCAATTTTCATTATAAGAAAGAAATGTCGCTCAACGAAAACTTGACAAGGGGACAAAAAGTCAGACTTGTAGGGGGGCTAATGGGAGTTATAAAAGGTAAAACAGACAACTTTGGGTTTCCGTTGTGGGAAATTCAGCTAGAAGGTGGTAAACTTGTAACTGAGGCCAGATACAGGTTTGACATTATTTCTGAGCCTGACAGAACAGTCACACACCCATTAGAACATGACTCCCCACCACATGTTCCTGATGAACTCCTGTATCTGTTTGAGCCAGAGTTGAATGAAGTTGATAAAACGCCAACTGAAGCTCCTGTAAATGTGTCAGCACCACCTCAAGCACCTACACAAAAGCCTAGTTCAAAAGCATCAAAACCAAGACAGTTTGTTCCAGTTGATGAATCAACTGTAGAACAATTTGTTAAAGATCAGGAAAATCAAGGCAATGCCAGAAAAAATATAAGTGATATGCGCACACTTACACAGTTCCTACAACAGAAAAATGAAAAAAGAGAAATTTATAAAATTCCACCTGAAGAATTAAACAGTCTTTTATGTCAGTACTTTTTCTCTGTGAGAAAAACTGATGGAGAAGAGTATGAGCCATCCTCACTACGTGGAATGATGTGTTCATTTGATAGAATACTGAGGAGCAATGATTATGGCTATGAATTAAGTAAAAGTGTAGAATTTGCTAAAACCAGAGATGTTCTTACGGCAAAACTGATAGCGTTAAAAAAAAATGGGTAAAGGAAATGGTGATAAAAGAGCTGAAACACTCACTGATGATGACATTGAAGCAATGTTTAAAACTGGGCAGCTGGGCTTGTCCAATCCTACAACTCTATTGCACACTCTCTGGTTTTTTAACACAATATATTTTGGCCTACGTGGTGTAACTGAACATTATCAGATGACATGGGGGATGTCCAACTATGTAAAGACTCTAAATGTCAGGAATACTTGCAAATGAACGAGAGAAATACTAAAACAAGAACTGGAGCAAATCTGAAAAACACAAGAGAAATTCCTCAAAGGGCCTGGGCCACAACTGATCAAACAAAATGTCCTGTAGCTGCATACAAGCTTTACAAGTCAAAAAGACCTACAAAATATAGTAAGCCTGAAGATCCCTTCTACATTCAGGAGAACAACAACCCTGACAAGTCAGCCCTTTGGTTTAAGGCACAAAGAATTGGTATCAATAAATTAGGAAAATTCATGAAGAAAATGGCTTTAAATACAGGTAATAAAATATTGTAAACAGGTACATTTACTTGTTATTAATGTATATATTGATTCATACACTGCAACAAGTGTATTACAATATTTCTCCACTCGAGACAGTTAAATTTTATTATTTAAAGAGCGAGGCTTGCCGAGCTTTTTAAATAATTAAATTTAACTGTCGAGAGTGGAGAAATATTGTAATACACGAGTTATAACTTATAGTGTCGAAATTAGTTTGTTTAATGATTTGTATCATTCTTTTTCAAAGATTTTTAGAAACTTGTGTTCCTTTAATATATGCAATGTCATCAGGCAATGTCGCCTTTTTTCCCCCACGTCACAATATGAAAATTCTGAAAAAAACAAAACATGATGACGTCATAATCAATTTTGATTTAGAACAGATATTTTACTAGTGGTGAAAAATAGTTTACTCACACCACTCAAGAAATGTGCAGGTTTTCCCAAATTCATTGATTGGAGAAAGATTTGAGAAACCTATTTGTCAACAGTGACAGATAACTGTTTAATCTGTTTCTTTTATAAATCAGTTTAGTTTTGAAATTAAAAAAAAAATGAAAGTCATCATTGAGTATTTACCAATATGAAGGTAGAACTGTGAACAACATGTTGATAATTAAAATTTCAACAATGGTCAAATTAAGTTACTTGTACATTTTTATTCAAATTTAAGCAAGAGTAAATAGACACATTTTGACTCTACATGTAAACTCCAAGTCCAGGAATCGAACCCAGATCCCTCATCTGTAGATGAGTGTACTGACCATTGTACTAACAAGGATAGTTTAAATACATGTACATGTAGAATAATCTGTGTCAAATACTCAATACTTTGGTTGATATGTTTCCCCCCTTTTTTTATAAAAAATTCTCGATATATCCAGAAAATTCCTCAACCCTGCCGTCTTAAAATTTTGTTTAAGGTTGATAAAAATCCAAAATTAACTCTATCCTTTAACCTAAAAAAAAAGATTACATATATTTAAAATTTAACTGTCAAGACTGGAGAAATATAATACACGAGATATTCCTTTTGAGAGATTTGCTGAAAGTTGTGCTCTTTATTGGTACAATGTACATGCATAGGAAGATATGGTATGAGTGCCAATGAGATATAGATTTCACAACTGCATCAAGACTGTATTACAATATTTCTCCACTCAAACAGTTAAATTTTTAAATTCACCTAGTTTCCTGATGTCACAATAGAAAATTCAGAAGAAAGCAAAAACAATTGATGTCATAATTGAAATTCAACCAATCATTTGCTGAGAACAAGAACAAATTTCTCTCTAGAGACGAGAAATATTTTTCTCACACCGGTCGAGAAAGGTGAAAATAACACGACAACTAGAGAAACAACTCTCAACCCAATCACCTTTTTTCATGACGTCACAATAGAAAATTCAGAAGAATGCAAGAAATTTTGATGTCATAATTGAAATTCAACCAATCATTTGCTGAGAACAAATTTCTCTCTAGAGACGAGAAATATTTTTTTCACACCGGTCGAGAAAGGTGAAAATAGCACGAAAACTAGAGAAACAACTCTCAATCCAATTACAATTTATAAAAGTAAACCATTACAGGTCAAGGTACAGCCTTCAACATGTAGCCTTGGATAACACAAGCTATAAAGAGCCCAAATTTAAAGTGTAAATTCATTCAAACGGGAAAACCAATGGTCTTTTATAAAAACAAGTGAAACAAGCAACATGTAAAAATTGCATAAACAAACAACAACTACTGTTGTGTTCATCAGATTCCTGACTTAGGACAGGTGCAAACATTTGCAGAGGGATTAAATGTTTTAATGGTACCAAACCTTCTCCCTTTTACTGACACAAAACTGAATAGTATAACATCACAACATAGAAAAACACACAATAAAATATCAATTTGAAGGCATACATGTAAGTGACGTCATCATGGTTGTCTTTTTTCATGACGTCACAATAGGAAATTCAGAAGAAATCAAGAAAATTTGATACCATATTTGAATGTCCCCATATAAACACTGTACATGTGTATAACCAGCATGTTCTTTTAATCACTGCTTTTAATTATTAATACTGTACATATACTTGTAGGTATTATTAAAGAACACAATCAAAATGATGAGAACCAACCTCTAGATGACAATACAAACAGGCGCCTAACCAACCATTCAGCTAGAAGGTTTATGCTTCAGAAGCTTGACGATGAGGGAATTGAACATAATCATATCAAACAGGTTATTAATCATAAAAATATTACTACAACACCACTTGACTACATTAATTACAGTTTTCATCCACTCAATTTTTGTCATGATTGAATTTTGAACAATCATCTGATAAGAAAATTTTGTAACTGGAGATATGAAAATATAGATTTCACAGAGTGTTACGAAATTCTCCACTCGAGACAGTTAACGTTAAATTTTACAATTTAAAACACAAGGCTTGCTGAGCTTTTCAATATTAAAAATTTAACTGTTGAAAGTGGAAACACATATCGGTGGAATTTGTTTCTCTAATTTTATCAAAGATTAAATTCATTGATTCATTGTTAGTTGCTTTACGCCACACAGCTGACGCCGCATTAGCACAAAAAGGCTATATAACGGCAAAATTTGAACCATTGAAATTCAATCAATCACTTGCCAAGAACAGATTTTTCACTAGTGAGGAGAAATATTTTTTCTCACACCGGTCAGGAAATGTAAAAATAGCACAAAAATTGAAGAAATCCTTTTTAAAATTGTCGGATTATTTATTTTTTATTTGTGGATCTCATTAGGGTCTAAGTGCAACCCTGAATTGCTAACTCTTTGAGAGCATGACACATGTTAGTCAAATTATTGTACTGTACTGTGTTAGGAAGTCTAGGGGGACACTAGTCCAAATAATTATGACGTCTTGAAAGGCTATTTTTTTATAATTTTTTGGACGCCGTACATCAATGTACAGCGTCCCAAAAAAAATATAAAAAAATAGCCTAACGAGACGTCATAATTATTTGGACTAGGGGGGACACAAGAATTTACAAAAAATGAGAATTGCTTACAAAGTTACATACATAGTGTAAGCGGATACAGGAATTTGACAAAACAGTAAGTTGGATCCAGGATCAGAACCCCTCAATCTGTCAATGAGACACCCTTTTTTAATATTTCACAATTCTAAATTCTAGTCCACCTTTACTTCGTCCTCAGATCCACACTATTTCATAAAAATTCACATATGGTTCATACTAGAAAGTTTATGATTTCTTTACTGATTTTTTAGATATCTGGACACAAAAACATACAGAGTATCACCACTTACTCAAAACTGAACCCTCAGAAACATAAACAGATAGCCCAATGCATCTTAGGTAACCAGGATCATGAGGCTGAAAATGAACAACAAATACAGTCTTCACAGACAACGAGGACGGTTACGATGGGACGTCAATGCATCTTAGGTAACCAGGATGAAAATGAGCAACAAATACAGTCTTCGCAGACAACGAGGACGGTTACGATGGGACGCCAAGCAGTTCATCAAACAGAGACACAACTCGTGGTTGGGCAAAGCCAAAGTCACGATGCACCGCGTTCAGGAATGAACTATATCTTTGGGGCACCTATTTATGGAGGGACATTTAATATCAATATTAACAATACATCACCATCAGTTCAGCCTCCTCAGAAGAAACGCCGATTTGTTATCGAGAGTGACAGTTCACAAGATGAATAAACTACTGTGGTCAGCCGTTTTGAACTTCATTCATTCTCCTCGTGTTTATTTCAGTGAGCGGTGAACTTCATTCTACGCGAAAAAAGTTCTTTTTTCTTATCAACGTTCAATTGATAAAAACTATTTTAATGTTCTTTTTGTGATTAAATATGAATATGTTGGAATTCAAATTGAATTGGATTGTGTTTTTTTAGATAATACTTGAAATTAAACAAAAGACTTATGTGCGTATAAATATGCTGGCGCGTAACACCGGATGACGTAGTTTAAGGCATGGTTGGGAGAATTTATTTTTTTATGAAACTAAAATAGGTTTTTTGGTCATAAGAGAAACAGATTCTTACATTGTTAGCAGTGGATTATCGTGTTTCTCCAATCTCGATAGTTAAATTATGAAATTGTAAGTCCTCGCCAAGGCTCGGACATAAAATTTCATAATTTAACTATCTCGATTGGAGAAACACGATAATCCACTGCTAACAATGTAAGAATCTATATGTCTCCAAATTTGATTAATAGGATTATAAGTATAAATAGGACTTTCTCATTCCAGGTAAAAGATAACCTTAGCCGTATTTTTCATAACTTTTTGGAACTTGGGGTTATTAATGCTCTTCAACTTTGTACTTGTTTGGCGTTATGTCGAAGAAACGCGAGTCTGGCGTACTAAATAATAAGCCTGGAACCTTTGATAAATATCGGCTCTGTTATATCTGAAGACCACTTATACAATTACAGTGTTTACATTTGTAATGAACGAATGAAATAAAACGCAATCTACTTCCAAAATTAAATAATTACTAACAAAAATAACAAACTACAGGGTATATTCAAAAAAGGGGAAGTCCATACAATGTAAAAGAAAACAACCAAACGGCCGATTAACTGACGACAGGAATGGAAAATCTACTATCCTATTCCCGACTTGGTGCAGGACTTGTCTGATACTTCACTTATCACTCATCATTTACTATTAACTATTCTAGTCACTTTCATGTTGACACATACTCATCGATGTATAGGTTACTAAATTTTTAACAGGACACACGCAGTATAGTATACTGATACACACATGAATAGAAGACAAAGTTTTTTTTTCTGAAATGAGTTTTAACTCAACTTTTGATTTGTCAACCCTAAATACCACCATTCTCCATTTTAAATTATAATTTAGAAAGTACTTTGAATAACAAAATTATTTTATATTTCTTCCTACGCGTTGTTTAATATTCTGACGCCAAACACGCCACTCTACACTATCGTCAATGTGACTGTGCCATTCATTCACAGGGCTTCAAATATTCAATCCTTTATATATATGAACAAAAACATACATATACATATATATATATATAAGAAAGCAATGAATGTAGTTGTTATATTTGATAGATGCTTCTTGTGCTTCTTTGTTAAATATTTGTTTGTGTTAGTTCTAATTGTGACATATTGATCACTGCTGTGTACCCCTATATTGTCAATTTTACCTATTACGTTGTATTATATAGATATAGGAAGATGTGGTGTGAGTATGTCTGTTTTGTTCACGCATCGTTGTAAATATGATGCAACTTGATACAACTGTCATGCAAGTGAGAGGTTTATCGCTATAAAACCAGGTGCAATCAACAATTCTCTATATTTGAAAATGTCTGTTCCAAGTCAGGAATATTACAGTTGTTGTCCATTCGTTAGATATGTTTAGTCAAGTAGTAGATTATTCTAATCGTTTATCATGCGTTGTAATGGATTTTAACAAGAGAAATTTATGTATTACTGAAAAATTATTACACCAGGGTTTTCGATATCACAAACTAGTCAAAATATTTACTAAATTTTATCATCGGTATAAATACATCATTCGTAAATATAGCTCAACATGCAGACTTCTTATACGTTCAGGTATTTCACATCCAATGTTTTATGGAAATATTCTTTATAAAACACGAAGGTGTCAGTATTCACCTCAGAAACTTACAAAACCTTTGAATAGACTTATTAAGAAGGGATATAATTACGATTTTGTTGTCAAGTCATTAAAGTTTGCAAATTTTGGCGTTAATATTGAGTCACTGATAAGGTCTTTGCGTCGGAACTAAACACATTTATTCTAAAAACAGTTGTTGGCATGCCACGGGTTATGTTCCTCTCATATATGTTATGATGGTATGATACTAAACCCCTAACGGGAAGGATTGTGCCTGATGTTCATATGATAAAATCATAATCTTTCAGTCAGTTTAATTGAAGTCTGGAGCTGGTATGTCAGTTAACTGCTAGTAGTCTGTTGTTATTTATGTATTATTGTCATTTTGTTTATTTTCTTTGGTTACATCTTCTGACAGCAGACTCGGACTTCTCTTGAACTGAATTTTAACGTGCGTATTGTTATGCGTTTACTTTTCTACATTGGTTAGAGGTATAGGGGGAGGGTTGAGATCTCACAAACATGTTTAACCCCGGCGCATTTTTGCGCCTGTCCCAAGTCAGGAGCCTCTGGCCTTTGTTAGTCTTGTATTAGTTTAATTTTAGTTTCTTGTGTACAATTTGGAAATTAGTATGGCGTTCATTATCACTGAACTAGTATATATTTGTTTAGGGGCCAGCTGAAGGATGCCTCCGGGTGCGGGAATTTCTCGCTACATTGAGGACCTGTTGGTTACCTTCTGCTGTTGTTTTTTTATTTGGTCGGGTTGTTGTCTCTTTGACACATTCCCCATTTCAATTGTCAAATTTATGTTTTAAAAATGGCCTCAAAAGGAATATTGTGTTACATCAAGGCTTCGATAATCTCCAGCTATGCTTGCGGACATTTTGATGTAATTTGCGAAAATACTCTATACTCTCCAGAACATCTGGTTAAAACCAAAAATCACAAGGATGTGTCATACTATTCTGCCTTGGAGTACTCCAATTGTAACCCTTTACCTTTCAAACGGCCTCTTTTCACTAGTACTTGAAAAAAGTCAGTTATTCTTTTGTCATTGAATTTTGCCATTCGGTAAGGGACTTTCCGTTTTGAATTTTCCTCTGAGTTCAGTATTTTTATTTTTTACTTTGTTATCCAATATGGATCCACGGATGCTATATCCACACAGTATTATTAAAAGCTTTTGTACAGTCAAGGTAAATTGTATACTTGGATATACAACCATATATCATTATTTATAAACACTAACCAGTCGATAGACTTACTTCCAACACAAAAGTAGATATTTCTCAACTGTGTCTTTGTGTGTCTTATTCAAAATATTTCTAATGGCCTGGGGATTCATAATGTCTGTTACCTATTTCAAATGCATTATTATTGTGTTCTGCAGTAAATTATTTTTTTGTAGACTTGTTTAACAGTTTAGCTGTAAACAATGGTAAAAGTTTATCATTATCTTTAATGATATTCTGGATAATAATAAAAAAATACAAATTGGGTTCTTCATTTAAAATTTCAAGGCTGATAGATCTTGACCTATTGAACGTTTTACATGTTTTACCCTAATATCAGATTAACTCTAAATGATTTTTGTTTGTTAGATCTAAGCCAAAAACTGCATTTACTCCCTATACTTCATGGCGGCCATGTGTGTTGATGGATCAAAACTAGAGAAACAATTCATAAACAAGATACCGGAAGGAATATTCAGTTAAAATTTGAAGTATTTGGTCCATTAATTACAGAGGAGAAGATTATCATAATAGGTAACGACGACGACGACAACAGACGCCTAGTGATATAATAAGTTTATTTTGGTCAGGTTAGCTAACACACTAGGTGTAATGTAGGAAGAATTCATCCAACATCATTGTTTTGTACATCACATACTCACAGATTTGTGTATATCGATGTTGGTTTGATTGTTTGACTTGAAAGGGTAATTGTCACATTTGTAATTATACACTATCTCCTCTTTATGATATAGGACGAAAATATATGAACTGAAATAAGTCTGCATTTGTAAGTTCAATTTGCTAGTTGGTGATTTTATGACATACTTGACACAAATAATGAACTGTTTGTATCCATATCAGTCGACGCCAGACGCGCGTTTCATCTACATAAGACTCATCAGTGACGCTCAGATCAAAATAGTTAAAAAGCCAAATAAATACAAAGTTGAAGAGCATTGAGGATCCAAAATTCCAAAAAGTTGTGCCAAACATGGCTAAGGTTAGGCCAGGTTGGTAAAATGAACTTAGGGTTCGGACTCGTTAATCAATTTTAGTTAAGGTTCACGAATGGGACAATCCCACATAAATAGTTATCAAAGGTACCAGGTTTTAATTTAGTACGCCAGATGCGCGTTTCGTCTACATAAGACTCATCAGTGACGCTCATATCAAAATAAAAAGTTGGAGGAGGATTGGGGATCCAAAATTCCTAAAAGTTGTGCCAAATACGGCTAAGGTAATCTATGCCTGGGATGAGACAATCCTTAGTTTTCGAAAAAATCCAAGTTTTGTTAACAGGAAGGTTTTATTTTTATCTGAGGTAGCTGCAACCTTAGTTTCAATTTTTCGAAAATCACACATGTGTTACACACACATCAGGAAAGTCTCGATATGTATTTGGAACAAGAGTGCACACGCTGAAATGTCTCGCCTTCTTTGCTAATCATTGATATTATGTTGATATACCTAAATATAAAGCTTTATTACAGCTGTCACATAAACTCCACATAAACCAAGAAAACGAAACATTGATCAACGAACCATGAAAATGAGGTCAAGGTCTGATGAACCATGCCAGACAGACATGTACAGCTAACAATTATTCAATTCAACAAAAAAATAGTTGACTTATTGCTTATAGATTAAGAAAAACAGACTAAAAACAAATACTCAAAGCTATGGACCATGAAAATGAGGTCAAGGTCAAATAAAACCTGTGTAACAGACATATAGATCATAAAATATTTCCATAAACCAAATATAGTTGACCTAATGCATAAAGTATTAGAAAATAGACCAAAACTAAAAAAAAATAACTTTAACCACTGAACCATGAAAATGAGGTCAAGGTCATATGACACCTGTCAGCTAGACATGTACACCTTACAATCATTCCATACACCGAATATACTAGACCTATTGCTTATAGTATCTGAAATATGGACTTGACCAGCAAAACTTAACCTTGTTCACGGATCCATAAAATGAGGTCCAGGTCAAGTGAAAACTGTCAGACGGGCATGAGGACCTTGCAAGGTACGCACATACCAATTATAGTTATCCAATTACTTATTATAAGCGAGATTTTAACATTACAAAAAATCTTAACTTTTTTCAAGTAGTCATTGAACCATGAAAATGAGGTCAATGACATTTGACATGTGACTGACGGAAAATTCGTAACAGGAGGCATCTATATACTAAGTATGAAGCATCCAGGTCTTCTACCATCTAAAATATAAAGCCTTTAATAAGTTAGCTAACGCCGCCGCCTCCACCGCCGGATCAATATCCCTATTTTGAGCTTTCTGCAAAACAGTTGCAGGCTCGACAACAAATTACACCAGAAACGATGATTAAACAAACGTTTTGATCGGAAACAAACGTGATAAAATAAAAATAAACCAATCTTTCGGATATGAGTTTATTAAAAAGAATATATCTGAATGAACAACTACAACATTATTTATGATCTGCAGTATAATTCTTGCATGTCTAGGTATTAGAAATTAACTGGTTTAAGAAGTATGTCATTTATTTTATGTGTTAGAAAAAAAACCCAAAAGTTGTCTTTTAAGAAATAAGATATATTGTAGCATTCAAATTTTTCAAAGATTCCAAAAACATGAATTTTCAATTCAGATATTTTGAAGGACCTTCTCGAAATGGTACAAAATCCATAAACAATTATTTTCACCTGTTTGCATTGATTGCTTTTTTAAAAATATAGCCAAACAAAGTGAAGTACAGAGCTGATATTTTTTTACTTTTTTCTAGTGAAAACTATATATCTGCAGTCCTATTTTTCTTATTTTCTTCTCCTTACAGTATATGAGAGAATGGCTCATTGCTTGCATTTTGTGACAATTATCAATAAAAAAAGAAGAAAAACACAACATAATAATCATTTCAACATAATAATCAAACTTTTCTAAGATATCCCGCTATTGATATAATATACAAAACATATATTTAATAAGTCTAGATCTACAAATTATTTATATGCACTAATTCATTTATTTACATTATTACCGTACTGCTATTAGAAAAAAAAATATCATGGCCAAAAGAACATTTTATGAAATTTTGAATTCTTAAAATACACGTTATGACATTAAAATGTCTTTTTCTTATTTAGGTAGAAATGTGACAGCAAATGACTTAAGTATTTTTTTGTTGGTTTATTCTATACATACAGGAAATAATTTTTTTCTATTTTTATGGTTTTTGTAACACAAATATAATACTTCAAGAAAAAAGTTTTTACATAATTTGCATGTTTTGAAGTAAAGGATGCAATTTCATTACATAGAATATCTACATTATAAGCACGCACACTTCTACAAAAATCAACATGAAAACACAATATTAAAATCAACTCGGTATCAGCAGTAGTTGTATCAATTAAATGATTGGTTATATATAGATATGGCATGCAAACTATAATAAAAGTGTAAAAGACTTACTACAAACGTTGCCAAACTTTAAGATTAAACCAGTCATGAACAATAAAGAAAACTATTTTGTTTTTACTTATTTTGTATTGGAGCAGACATTTGAGTTCACAGTTACGTTCTATATTTTTGCATCAAATTTATTTTATATGTTCAGCTGATTACTTTATTCCCCGAGCTCCAACACATGATTTTCAAGTAAACATAGTCAATAGAGTGAACACAGTCATGTAAATCATAGTGACTTACTTTTTATGTACATGTATCATATGTTTTAATGCATAAAGTTCCCAAAAAGTTTCTATCAAGATATACAAGATTTTGTCAAATTACAATTTTGAAAGATTCCAAAAACAAGAATTTTTAATTCAGATATTTTGAAGGACCTACTCCAAATGGAACAAAATCCTTAAAGGTGTAATACCCCCATTGATTTCCCCCTATTAGTCTTTGATAAATTTGCACTTTTTAAAAAAAAGTTCAGAATTTATCTTTGTTTCAAATAAACAAATACTTGGCACATGAGTAAAGTTTTATCGTTTCCAGTACTATAGAAAAAAAGTCACATAACATTGCATTACATATAAGAGAATAACCATCATTAGAATTTAACCAATAAAATTTCTCCCCTTATTTTATCTGTGTACAAGGTTTAGTCACCATGTAACCTCAAGATTACAAAATTTTCTATAGAAATCCAAAATAAAAAATAATGGTGTTTTGAAATACCCAAGATAATATGTTGATGACACAGAAATGTTTTACTGCAAAAAAATATAGGATTAATTACAAACAATTGTCAAATTCAAGGGAATATATTTTTCGACCTACTTTGATTGCTTATTTAAAAAAAATAGCCAAAACAGTTTCTATATTAAAGTACTTAGCTGAATTATTTTTACAATTTTCTAGAAAAAAATATATATCTACAGTCTTTTTTTTCTTTTCTTTTCATTACAGTATACGAGAGAATGGCTCAATGAGTGCATGTTGTGACCATTATCAATAAAAAAAAATGCTAGAGTTCCGCGGAACCCAGTGTCTCGCCTACTTTTGCTGTAACTCCCAGCCCTAACAAAAATGAGGGAAACAATAAATAAAAATATTCCTCTTGATGCTAACTTTTGATGGTAAGAAACTTCTGTCCAAGTTTGTAAAAAAATTCAGGATAGTTTATGAATCGAATAAATATTTTAAAAACTTTAACTGCAGACTGTATGTAATCTTAACTGGAAGAAATACTATGTCCATTTACAAGTAAATACTAGATACTAGCTTTTGATCATAAACAAGCTAGTATCTAGTTTGGTACAAATAAAAAAATAATATAAGAAAATTATTAAATTTTGGAAAAAATTATCCACAGAGTGAAAGTGTTGTTTCCTGGGAGAAAACCTAAGTCCATTTAAAGTATAATACGAAAAAATGGATTTATTTTCATACAAAATTTACTTCTGGATACTATCTTATGATCATAAACAAGCTTCTGTCCAAGTTTGGTAGAAATCAAGTATATTTTGTATATAAGAAAGTTATTAAATTTTCCAAAACTTTAACCACAGAGTGAATATTTTTGAACGCCGTCGTTGACGACGACGACACCGACGACGACGGAATGTAGGATCGCTTAGTCTCGCTTTTTCGACTTAAGTCGAAGGGTCGACAAAAAGAAGAAAAACACAATACTAAAACATTTCATCCAGAACGTGTGTTATGTCATCTCTTGAATCATAATCAAACTTTTATTTATATTTTATAGGGATGATTGCGCACAAGGAAAACAATTTTAAGATATCACGCTATTGATATAATATGCAAAACATATATTTATGTAGTCTCGATCTACAAATTATTTCTATGCGCTGATTCATATATTTACATTATTACTGTAATGGTATTAGAAAAAAATCATCATGGCTAAAAGCACATTTTATGAAATTTTGAATTCTTAAAATACACGTTATCACATGTACATACAAGTGTCTTTTTCTAATTTTGGCAGAAATGTGAAGGTAAATGACCTAAGTAATTTTCTGTTGAAGTATTCTATACATACAGGAAATGATGTTTTTTTCTGTTTTTATAGTTTTTGTAACACAAATGTAATACTTCAAGCAAACAGTTTTTACATAATTTGCATGTTTTGCAGCAAAGGATACAGTTTCTCTACAAAGAAAAACTACATTTCAAATTGTACCCACATTAACTAAAATCAACATGAAAACAAAATATTGAAATCAATTCGGTATCAACAGTAGCTAGATCAGTCAAATTATTGGTAATATATTGATATGACATGCAAAAAAATAATAAAAGTGATATACTAGTACTTGTAAAAGTATAAATGACTATCTACAGATTATGCTATATAAACTTAAAAATTAGACAAGATCATGAACAATAAAAATAATAAATGTTGACTTATTTCGTATGGGAGCTGACCTTTGAATTCACAGTGTATTTATTATGCATCAACTTCAATTGTGATGATCGGCTGATTACGTAAAGTCACCGAGCTCCTAAACATGATTTTCAAGTTATCAAAGTCAATAAAGTACACACATGTAAATCACATTGACCTACTTTTTATGTAAATGTATAAATTGTTTATAATATATCACCAAAAATGTGGAGTAAATATTCATGAGCAATTCAAGCTCAACAATTCATTACACACAAAGAACATCTAAAAATAAAAATAGACTTTAGCAATTGACACTTGTCACATGCATGTCTTATCAATTTGTCAAGAAATTTATAACAATGAGTCACAATAAGCATATTTTTACAAATTTATGTAATGTTCTTCCTTCTAGATATTTGCAAACACTAATATAGGTCTATACCTAGGATTACATTTTAGACTTACGATTACAGGTGACAAAAACAAGATGCATCTCATAATACAAAAACAAAACAACAATACAGATACAAAATAATTAAAAGGTGTCTTCTGTAAAAAAAAATATGTAAGCAAAACGTTAAAACTACATGCGTCCGAAGAGCTTTGCTGGTTCTACAATCAGGACCGCACACAGCCGAATATTTGAACACAAGGATGTATAAGGACAATTTCTCCTCACCTGCTACACTTTTGCATTTTTTATCCCTAACAATCAATTGAATAGATTTGCGTATTAGCTTTGTTTTGAAATGATGAACATCTCAGAGAGATCACGGGCTGTTCCGGGGGTTGTAACATCCTATTTCTTGCCGATCAATGCTTTTGAATAGGGACATATAGTTGGACCCCTCCCCCTTTATCTTGGGTTGAAATCCCCTTTTGAAAATGACTCTACCCCTGCATCGTCAGTGCACTCTATATTAAAATTCCATCACAATGGTTCAAGTCTCGAAACAGGGGTTACAGCGGATGTTCACGGAGGTGATTATCTACACCGCGAAGAAAAACCCGTAAATTTAAATGATCCTCAAGGTCTCTATTATTCAATTTGCATAAAGGAAACACAACCTGGAACTCGTTTGTCATTTTATCTTTGTTGCTGTTGAAAAAATAGATAGAAAGGTTTTAACTATTTGAGTACACCTATTCTAACATTTCAAGTCTGTCGAACAGTCTAAAATATATATCCGGAATAAAGAAGTCTGTTGATCTTTTTTCTATTAAAACCAAAAATGTAGACAAAGCAAAAGTGTTTGTCCTTCTCAGGAAAAATCCTCTTTAAATGCAACGAGAAGGACTCAATAAGTCAAATAATAATGCTAATAGAAATCATTATAATACTTAATGTCCTTTGATTTTGTGAGACTGTTTACTCCTTGGTTTTGATTGTTATTGTCTTCTGCAAATATTTTACAAAGCTATTTAAGACACATACTAATAATTCTTTAGAAAGAAACAATAATATCTTAATGTTATACAATGTAGAATAGAATAGAAAAGAATATATGTAATGTAAAATGTGGGCACAAGGAGGGCATATATCATACACACAATATTATTATAAACAATAACATATGCAATAAACAGACAATAGATATGTAACATGAGTAATGATAATAACAAAAATAATAAAATGAAACAATATACTACAAAACATACACTCAACAAAATAGTAGTTCATACAAACTATCAGGAAATTACTCAATGAGAGATAACAGAAATAAATATGTAAATATACATGAAAAAGCATTTTACATTATGTTTTAGAAATTGAAAGGCTCCAGAAAAAGCTTGTTTGCTCACCTAGCGCTATGCAAACCTATCATGTCAACAATGGTCAATATTCAACAAAGTGGACTAGAATAGACAAACAAAAACAATCTTGTTGATCTTGAGTTATTGGTATTTTTTCTGTTGTCAATTTCTATCATCTTTAGTGTTTGTCCCAAGAAAAATAGTAATCTTTCATTAACCAAAATTGTTCAAAATCAAAATCATCATTGTTGATTTAGCTTAAATTTCAATAAACAATTTTACATAAAGAAAATAGAAAAAATACGTCTTTTACACTTTAAATATCTATACAAACAAAAAGAGGTTTACAGTATTAGTATTTAATTATTTTCTTTCATTACTATCTATTACTATACTCTATCATTCAGTAATGTGATAGAATGTTTTCTGCGGTGCCGTGTATTACTTTTAAAGCAAAGACAATTGTTTTCGAAAAAAAACGTATATTTTAATATGACACCAGTTACTGCCCTAAGTATATCAGAGAACATTGTCATTGACACTAGCTGTGTACACTTGATAATTATTTCAACAATTGGTAATTGTGATTGGCATACGTTTCCCATGTAAATCGTGAATGATGGCATACTGATGACTATTTCTACTTCTGTGTAATTAATTAGGCTTATTTGGAGCATTATCTTTGTTTAAGATTTTATAATAATCTCATTTTTTTTAGAATTGTCACTTAATAGCATAGCATATCTTTTTAAATTGTATACTAACTGTTACATTATATATGGCTCACCGAAGTCGACATTATCAAATATCAAACTGAAAAACAAAAAGATAATGGGAACACATCAGTCAGACATCAAACTGAACCAACAATTCAAAAGTAATGTAAAAATTACTAGCAGTACGGTTCGATAACTTAGTAACACGTTATCAAATGGTTTCTACCATTAATTTAGGAAAGTACAAATAATTAAATGTTATATTTGGAGTTAATCAATTTTAAACACATAGAGAATATTTTATAATTTAGCGGATTTTCTAGTATATAATCCACGATTCATTAGAGCACATACCATTGTGCATCTAGTTGGGAATTTAAAATTAACAAAAAGATACAGGTGTAAGTCTAAAGGGTTGTTAATTAGTTAACCATAGACTCCTTAACATATATTAGCTTCAAGTAGGAAATATACAGACAAAATTGCAATATGAGCATTTGTCAAAACACGAAATAAAGAAAATAGCAATGTGGAATTAATCATTGTGACATCAATGTTGACTTGCACTTGTTCCTAAAAGTAATTCTTCTATTTTCAAATGACCATTCATATGTGCCACATAAAGAGGTTTCTGACCTTTGTCGTCGCATTTGTTGACATCAGCTGAATGATTCAACAGTTCTTTAACAACGTCAACATGTCCATTCTGACTTGCTATATACAGAGGTGATTCACCATTATTGTAACACGTATTGACATCAGCTGAATGTTGTAATAGTTCTTTAACAACATCAACATGTCCATTATGACTTGCTATATACAGAGGTGATGCACGATTCTTTTCACACTTATTGAATTCAGCTGAATGTTGTATCAGTTCTTTAACAACAACAACATGTCCATTATGACTTGCTATATACAGAGGTGATTCACCATTCTTGTAACACGTATTGACATCAGCTGAATGTTGTAATAGTTCTTTAACAACATCAACATCCCCATATTCACTTGCTATATACAGAGGTGATGCACCATTCTTTTCACACTTATTGACATCAGCTGAATGTTGTATCAGTTCTTTAACAACATCAACATGTCCTTTCTCACGTGCTCTATACAGAGGTGATGTATCCTCATTGTTACACTTATTGACATCAGCTGAATGTTGTATCAGTTCTTTAACAACATCAACATGTCCATTCTGACTTGCTATACACAGAGGTGATGTACCATCATTGGTACACTTATTGACATCAGCTGAATATTGTATCAGTTCTTTAACAACATCAACATGTCCATTCTGACTTGCTCTATACAGAGGTGATATATCCTCATTGTTACACTTATTGACATCAGCTGAATGTTGTATCAGTTCTTTAACAACATCAACATGTCCCTTCGCAATTGCTATATACAGAGGTGATGTCTCCTTATTGTCACACTTATTGACATCAGCTGAATGTTGTATAAATTCTTTAACAACATCAACATGTCCATTATGGCTTGCTATACACAGAGGTGATGTATCCTCATTGTCACACTTATTGACATCAGCTGAATGTTGTATCAGTTCTTTAACAACATCAACATGTCCATTCTGACTTGCTATATACAGAGGGGATGTACCATCATTGTCACACTTATTGACATCAGCTGAATGTTGTATCAGTTCTTTAACAACATTAACATGTCCATTATGACTTGCTATATACAGAGGTGATGTATCCTCATTGGTACACTTATTGACATCAGCTGAATGTTGTATCAGTTCTTTAACAACATCAACATGTCCATTCTGACTTGCTATATACAGAGGTGATGTATCCTCATTGGTACACTTATTGACATCAGCTGAATGTTGTATCAGTTCTTTAACAACATCAACATGTCCATTCTGACTTGCTATATACAGAGGTGATATATCCTCATTGGTACACTTATTGACATCAGCTGAATGTTGTATCAGTTCTTTAACAACATCAACATGTCCTTTCTCACTTGCTATATACAGAGGTGATGCATCATTTTTGTTACATTTATTGACATCAGCTGAATGTTGTATCAGTTCTTTAACAACATCAACATGTCCATTATGACTTGCTCCATACAGAGGTGATGTACCATCATTGGCACAACTATTGACATCAGCTGAATGTTGTATCAGTTCTTTAACAACATCAACATGTCCATTATGACTTGCTACATACAGAGGTGATATATCCTCATTTTCACACTTATTGACATCAGCTGAATGTTGTATCAGTTCTTTAACAACATCAACATGTCCATTATTACTTGCTTTACACAGAGGTGATGTACCATCATTTTTACACTTATTGACATCAGCTGAATGTTGTATCAGTTCTTTAACAACATCAACATGTCCATTCTGACTTGCTATAGACAGAGGTGATACATCCTCATTGGTACACTTATTGACATCAGTTGAATGCTGTATCAGTTCTTTAACAACATCAACATGTCCATTCTGACTTGCTATATACAGAGGTGATGTACAATTATTGTTACACTTATTGACATTAGCTGAATGTTGTATCAGTTCTTTAACAACATCAACATGTCCATTATTACTTGCTATATACAGAGGTGATTTACCATCATTGTTACACTTATTGACATCAGCTGAATGTTGTATCAGTTCTTTAACAACATCAACATGTCCATTCTGACTTGCTATATACAGAGTTGATGTACCATCATTGGCACACTTATTGACATCAGCTGAATGTTGTATCAGTTCTTTAACAAAATCAACATGTCCATTATGACTTGCTACATACAGAGGTGATGTATCCTCATTGTTACACTTATTGACATCAGCTGAATGTTGTATCAGTTCTTTAACAACATCAACATGTCCATTCTGACTTGCTACATACAGAGGTGATGTATCCTCATTGGCACACTTATTGACATCAGCTGAATGCTGTATCAGTTCTTTAACAACATCAACATGTCCAGTATTACTTGCTATACACAGAGGTGATGTACCATCATTGGCACACTTATTGACATCAGCTGAATGTTGTATCAGTTCTTTAACAAAATCAACATGTCCATTATGACTTGCTACATACAGAGGTGATGTATCCTCATTGTTACACTTATTGACATCAGCTGAATGCTGTAACAGTTCTTTAACAACATCAACATGTCCATTCTGACTTGCTCCATACAGAGGTGATATATCCTCATTGTCACACTTATTGACATCAGCTGAATGTTTTATCAGTTCTTTAACAACATCAACATGTCCTTCCTGACTTGCCCATAATAAAGGAAACGAACCATCCTCTCTACTGTAGTTAATGTCACTATTCATACTTATCAACCATTTGACAAGATTAACTGTTCCCATATAACAACTTCCACTAAGTGCTATATCTTTACTGTGAATATCTTTAGTACAAACAAGTTCTTGTTGCTTTGATGGATCAAGTTGATTTAAATGTGTTAAAAAAATTTCTGTAAATATAATAGAATTCATATTTCTGTTATGACATACACTGTACACATAACCGTTCTTCCAGTCTCTCAGCAATCTTTCTATATATTTATCTATATATTTATCAGGTATTTGTATCACAAACTCTATTTCTGTGCTCATGCTATCTGTAATCTTCCAAATGAATCTCTCAGCAATGAAATCAGTATTCGCATGATAAAAAAAGAGCTTTAACATCTTCTCCCCGAAGTACTTAGCCAGGAAATCAAACAACTTGTCATGGATTATTTTGTATGTACTATCCTCCTTGACTACATAGGTACCGTTAAGTGCTTCAAGGGATTTCTTTAAACTTTTGATAGGTGTGTCTTTAGATAGTTCACATTCAGCGAGGAAATCGTTTAAAACTTGTTCGATCTTCTCATCTTTTATGAACCAGTTTTCTTCTGTTAATGTGTTGTTAAACATCACACAAATTACTAAGCTACAATATTGCATCTTACCAGCATCACTTTCGCCATACATTTGTTCAAGTTGATCTTTAAAAAAATCAAACGGATTGCTAAAAAAAGAGCTAATGCTAATATTTTTCTGAAGGTTCTGTTTATGATATAAGCTACACAAAAGTGGGAAAAAATCATATTTTTCTGACAGTTCCTTCACTTCATCATTATTGTCCGTAAAGTACGCCTCAGCTAAAGCATTTTGATCAGCGGCACTAAGTTTATATTCTCGTGAACTTAAATCGATGTTGCACATTTTGAAAATAGAGATATATCTAAAACGTTCATCGTTGTAAACTTCCAATCTACATGTAGATATTATTTTACAACATTGGTCTGTGAGAAGAGATGTAATGGAATCAATATTTTGTTTCCAGTCAGTATAGATTTGTTGATTAAGAGTATATCTGCCACAAACATCATCAAAGACAAATAATGTTTTCCTTCCATGTTTAAACCATTTACCAATATCTTCAGGTTTATTACATGGAATTACAGTATAGCCATGTTTCTTCAATATGAGGGCAATGTGTTTAGAAAGAAAACTTTTTCCAGTGCCTGAGTTTCCGACCAAGGTAACTGAACTTTGTGTCAAAACTTTTTGCATTACATGTTTCTCTGCTTCAGTACTAACAAACAGTTGATCAGCCTCCTTCCACTGTTCCAAGCGTCTTTCAAACTGCTCTGTAAAAAATATAAAATAAAAAATGAGACACAGCCAAATGACTTTAATAAGGAATTTTTAAAAGTTTAATTATCAAGGTTTGATTACACCAAAAAAGCCTACTCCACATATAGTTGCAAGTCATTTTCTTGTTTCAAAGAACAATTCTTTTATTAAAGTGGTCCTATGAAATATTTGAAGCCTGAGATAACCTGGATACCAATGTTTGTAAATAAGAAAAGGGTTGGAACTCAGTAAAGATTCGCCATTTAATTGACAAATTCAACTAAATAAACCGTTTTCATAATTATTTGTTTTCGTTAATTCTCTCAAAAATTCTGCCGAAATTCACAGAATTTATCTTAAATAAATCAAAATAGCAGCAATACCTTCTTTGAAAGATACAAAGAATCAGTTTGCAAGTTTTGCTGTATCTGTAAACAAATTATGTGAAACGGAATAGTCCATTTTGTATATACGGTAATGTTGTTCACTGAAAAGATATAAGATGAGTTAACTTATGAAGTCTTTTAATAAACTTATTCTGAAAAATTGAAATATCATTTTGAATACTGTTTTTATTGGTACAGATATTGATATTTGTATCCACATTGGCACTTTCACGATAGGATTATCTGCCGATACCTATAGTTTGACCATTTTTTTTCCTGATGATTTATGTATAAGTGCTAAGTTTCTCATTCCAAAGCAAATTTTTAAAGGTTTTGTTTCCAAGCTGGTGGAGCAGATCTCAAAAAGCATCCACAATCATTTAAATACTACTCTTGGGTCAAAATGCAAATTGTATAAAAGAAGTCAATGAACACAAACTAGAAAACTGACATCGCTTCCAAAATGAATCTGGACAATAAACAAATCCTAAATACTCAACAGACAAAGCAATACATGTTGTGCTGAAGAATAGTTCACATGCCTTTTTTGACACCAGTTATCAATTTGTGATATAATATTCTACCTTTATATATCATATTTGTCTTTTTATTTTATTCATAATTGATAGATTGATGTTTAATGCCGCTTTCAGCACTATTGACTGTTTCGTTGCGGTAAGGTTTTATTGGTGGAGGAGAGAGGAGTGTCGAGAGAGAACCTCATGGCCTTTGATAGGAAAACTGACTATCCTAATGAATTAAGAGCCAACTGCACCTCCTTCGAATAAGTTACGAATCAACAGCCTCCGTGTTGAAAGGCTAGTGCTCCGTGTTAAATGGAACTGCAAAACATGGGCTGTTCTTTTGCTTTTGTTGTTTGGTTGCTTAAAAATAGTTTGTTCTTTCTTTTTAAATTTTGAGTTAAATCAGTTGACAGATGGACAGACAAAATGAAAACTATCGAACTCATTTTTCCTTGATACGAGCCCTTTTCAAGCAAAACATATGTATTTTCTAGTTATATGTACTAAACAGGCTTTGTATTATGATTACGTAATGTTCCAAAGTCTTACATCAATTAACTTACCTTGTATATGTTTGGGAATAACTTCATCATGATTCATCGTACCACCTAAAAATAAAAATAATAAATACACATTATGTACATGTTACTTGCAGATGTATATCTAAAAAAGAAAAGCCATTATTTCATGACATTCAAATTCAGATTTCCCAGATTCATCAATACAGTGTTTCTGTTGAATTCCGATTTACCGCTATCCTACTAAAATATGATACTTTTTGTATTACTTTTTGCATATCACGCTACTTGAGTAATATAGAATTTTCTCAGTTGAGTTAAACCGAATGAATGACTCCATTAGCCTACGTCATTGATACTACTATGAAAAGAAGAGATCAACAGATTATCAATGGTCTTTCAAATTTAATGATGTTTCTGCTGATGCGAGCAAGCTACCAACAGAAACCCCAATACTTTTTTTTCCACTTTGGTTTAGTTATGTTTGGAGATCTTTCAGTTACAATGATTTATACTTTATTAATCGGATAAAAAAATAAAAACACCTTAAAATTGAAATCAGAAAGCATTAAGTAGTAAAATGTCCTCAATTTTTTTTATGGAAAACCCCAATACTTTTTTTTATAAAAGAGTGCAAAAGCAATATAGCCTATAACTTGGTAGTTTCCAAGCATTTGTAATTGCCGTCTGTAAATTTGGTCACCATTTACTGTGGCGTATTACATGAAGGCGAATGCAGTTATTAAAAGTATCGGGCTTTTGAATTATTACCCGAGACGCGCATTTCGTCTACATAAGACTCATCAATGACGCTCAGATGGAAATAGTTAGAAAGCTAAAACTAGTACAAAGTAGAAAAGCATTGAGGACCAACAAGTCCAAAAAAAATGAGCCAAATACTGCTAAGGTAATTATAATTTAAGCATAGGAAAATCCTTAGCTATTAGAATAATTCATACTCTTGAAAACAGACAAATCTTTTCAAATTGATTAAAATGAAACAATTTAGGGCAACAAACTAATACTAGAGACTTATAAATCATATCGTTTGTTTTTGTCGTATAAATTATCTCATATTTGGTCGTCATGTCGAGTCCTTTCATAGCTGAATTATAACCAGTATTTCACAAAAAAATAAAAACATTCAGTATATTCAACAAAAATGATTTTTTTTATAAAGGGTATATCAGTCTACACAATTAAAGATACTACATCTTTTTTTAGTATCATTGAGAAAGTAAAAACCTATGACAAATAGCCACTTGATTTTTTTTTATATAAAACAAATCTTTGACACTATGTTAGTTGACGTTGAATGAGCCAATGAATATTTTGAGAAGTCAAACTTAAAAGTCATAGCTCCGCCCGTCAATGTAGTGATACATCTATTGAAACTACTTTTAAACACAATGTACATGTATTTAAACTGGATGAGAAAATAGTATATGTACAGCAATTGGTACAGTCCAACGAGAATATGTAAAGTAATTAGGGACCAGTCATTGCTCATTTACATTTCGACTGTGAAAAAAGTAGGGGGATGAAGAAATAATCATGGAATCTGTTAAAAGGGAAAGGGGTCAAGTTTATTTAGAAAAATAATATTAAAAATTAAAAACAAATTAAAGAAAATAGAGAGCGAAAACCAAGTAAACTTGAATTTTTCCTCTGAAGTAGCCTCTGTTGTTTTACTCATCTTTTACAGTTGATATACCTCTTTTACCATAACAAGTAAATTTGTTTTGATACATTTGATTCATTTCTCTTGTATCAGGCTTTGATTATTATTGGTATAGACGCAACAAAGAACACTGTAAGACATCGTCTGAGATATCTTCTTAAAGGGATCTTATTTTTTGTATTCTCTTATATATTTTAGTTACTTTTCGGGGCTTTTGAAAATGACTTAACTATAGCCTCAGTTACCCATTTAGTGTCTATGTATATGTCTTGTGGAAAATCCTGAAGACAGAACCTTTAACACTGAAAAAGGAAAAAAAGACTAAATTCCTCTTCAATTCGTCAAATCAAAATCTGCATGGTACATTATGCATGTTCTGATAGATGTATTGGTAATATTGATTGATGTGAGCAAATATTTATAATTGAGAAGTTGTCTAAGTGTTCTTGCTTACATATATACATTGCAATTCTTCAAATACAGAACTTGCAACGCAGGTTTGTACATTTGGATGCTTTTTTAATAGTTTTTTATGCGACTGTCAAACAATTAAATGGTGTAGCTAGATATACAACCAGGTTTACCCAACAATTTTCTACAGAAAAAAATACCTGTACCCAGTCAGCAATATAACAATTGTTATCCATTTACTTGATATGTTTGAGCTTTTGATTTTGTTATTTTATTAGGGACTTTCCGTTTTTTATTTTCAAAGCGATCGGAATTTTTTACTTTTCAACAGGCCATAAATCAAGCATTTCAAAACCATGGTTATGCTGAACCCATATTAGACGTGTAGCTCTCCTTATTAGGGTAGGTTTAGAAAATTAAAAGTTGAGTTAGGTTAATCATCTTATTTTGTTATAGGCCAGTCACAAGAGTAGATGTATCACGATGTTCGTCTGTCCGTTCGTTCTTCGTCTACATGACGTTCAATTTGTCCGTCAGTTTGTCCGTCAATTATTTTTTTTCTTTGTATACAGTGCAAATTTTCTGAAACTAAACACTAGATTTTCTTGTCTTTTTTTAAGTTTGCATACCGTAATAAATCGTTGCCATGTTGTTGCAATGACACAATCCACTTTGGAATTACATTTTAAGATAAAATAACGTACATAACTGCTAAAAATACACAATAACTTAAAGAAAGTTGGTTTGTCTATTGCCAATCTGGGAAAGAATGTTGGATATGTAGTTGTGTCTCTGTTCTGATGGTCAATAAAGTATCAATCAAAAGAAAAACTGCCCTTCCAATTGAGTTGATATCTTAGAATGTTTGAAAGTGCTATACAGCACTTTACCGGGAGCAGATTGTCTGCCCTGTATGTTTGATTTGTTGATAATCCAACAGTTCTAAAACTAAAATAGAACAAGAAAATGTCTCCAGTACACGGATGTCCCACTTACACTATCATTTTCTATGTTCAGTGGACCGTGAAATTAGGGTAAAATCTCTAATTTGGCACTAAAATTAGAAAGACCATATCATAGGTAACATGTGTACTAAATTTCAAGTAGATTGGACTTCAACTTCATCAAAAAATACCTTGAGCAAAAACTTTAACCTGAAGCGGGACAGACGGACGAACGAACGAACAGACGAACGGACGAACGGACGCACAGACCAGAAAACAGATTGCCCCTCTACTATCGTAGGTGGGGCATCAAAGAGGGCGTAACTTTTTCACGATAATTAAATTTCTAAATCTTAACCTTAAATCTTTAAGATAGATATAAGAAGATGTTGTATATGTATTTTATTTCGTTTGAAATAGGGTTTTTCCCGTTTGCTATTTGTAGTTAATATTTACAGATTGGAACTAGTGTAACTAGTTCGGATACTGGTTTTGTAACAGTATGTACTATTTATAAGTTTGATGTTAGGTGCAGGAGGCACGAGGAAAGTTTTGGCGGTTTTTATGGGTGGGGTTTAAAGGTACTATATAAAGTTTGGGATTTAAATGTATTAGTATCGAAGGTGCTCGCAGTTACGTCGGATTGAAGTTGATCACATAGGTATATGTGCAGTTGCTGCTATGTTTATTGTACGTACAGGCGTTGGAGGCATTAGACGGGGGAAAAGAAACGATGCGAGAGAGGAACATGTTTTCACATGACGGAGTTGAGTATAATGTTGACTTTATTTACATTCTGAAATCATGCCTGGAGATCGTATTATTAAGTTAGAAGCGAATATCAATATATTTGTTTTCATGAACTGTTTTGAATCTGTATGGTTTTACAACTCTGGAGTATATGGTAGAATGGAAGATGGTTTACAACTGAAGTTTAACTTATTTGATAATATAAGGACAAGGTTACAAAACAGAAAATAGACAAAACGTATTGAAATTCTTGGTTTTAACTGAAATTAATAGAAAATGTTTTTACAAGTACTAATATTGACACCTTAACTAGTAACTGTAAAATTATACACATTTATATCTAGAAATAAGAAATAATTTAACTACTTATAGTAAGTAAGTAAGTAAGTATTTTTTTTATTATAGTGACATGTGTAATCACATTTCAGTAAAGTACAATATATTATATACACAATAAAATACACCCGACCCATTGGGTCTATAAGTCACTTTCAAAAATTAAACGTAATTCTTTATCACGGATTTCAAACAAAATAATGAAAATTAAAATTATATTGAATACTGGTGACTCAATGTTTTCTTGTTTGTTTTTGTTTTAATTTTGTATTATCTCCCTTGAATCAATATGTCCAAGTATTTCTGCTGTAGATTATGTTTATACAATAACTATTTTATTATAATAAGAAATATTGATGATAATTTATATTATATAGAAACTTTATGGTAAAATTAGTATTCTTAAAACCTAGGCATATATATACAATCATGACATTTATAATGTTTAAGGTGATTTAACTTGTATTTTTTGTTATCTCCCTTGAGTCACTTATTTCTATTATTCTTATAATTGAAAATGTAAATATATACTTCTCACAATTACAATTATAAGTGACACTTATGGCAAATGTTAATGTAAAGATATTATTCTGTAAAAACTAAAAAATTGTGAAACATTGTTCATAATTATGAAAATGCTTTATCACAATTGTCATATTCAATCCATTGAATATTTTTTCAAACTTTTTCTCATTTATTTTTCTATTTTTTTTCATTTATTTTTAAACACTCCTTTGAAAATTATCCTGTTTGACATCCCCATTCTTATTACTTTTCTGTGTTTACATCATTATTGGAAAATAATTTTTATTTCTTTCATTCAACTACTTGATGTAATTTGGATGCAATCATTTTACTATCAATGAGTTCATTAAAGATTTTGTCTGTTAATTGTCAAGGTCTTCGTAACACATTAAAAAGAAGAGACGTATTTGATATGCTGAAGTCAAAGAACTGTAATATATATTGTATTCAGGATACTCATTTTACAAATGATATAGAAAACATAGTGAGATCTATTTGGGGTTATGAGTGTTATTTTTCATCTGTTAGCTCAAACTCTAGAGGTGTAGCTATTTTGTTCAATAATAATTTTGAATGCAAAGTATTGAAAGAAAAAAAAGATATAAATGGAAACTATTTAATTTTAGATATTCTTGTAGAAAATAGAAAGATAACTCTTGTATGTCTATATGGACCAAATACAGACAATCCTGATTTTTTTTCTAATATTATGTCTGTTATTGATGATTTTGAAAATGAATACTTTGTTATTTGTGGTGATTTCAATCTTGTCCAAAACCCATGTATAGATTATTGCAACTATGTGAATATTAACAATTCGAAAGCTAGGGAAAAAGTATTGGAATTTATTGAAGAAAGAAATTTGATAGACCCGTATAGAGAACTTTTTCCAGATGTACAGCGATACACCTGGAGGAAGAGAAATCCTTTTAAACAGGCTATATTAGACTTTTTTCTTCTCACTGAAAATTTTTTAAACAGTCTAAAAAATTGTAATATACTTCCAAGCTATCGGTCAGATCACTCTATGATTTTGCTAGATTTAGAATTTAACCCTTTCATTAGGGGAAAAGGTTTGTGGAAGTTTAACAACTCTTTATTATATGATATAGACTATACAAATACTATTAAGCAAAAAATTCAGGAAGTGAAAAAACAATATTGTGCTTTAGTTTATAATATGGAAAATATTGACAAAATAGATAATACAGACATTCATTTTAGAATTAATTGTCAGCTTTTGCTTGAGACTCTTCTTATGGAAATTAGGGGGAAGACAATTTCATACTCAAGCTATAAAAAAAAGCAAGACGAAAAAAGGGAACAAAATCTTCGAAATGAAATAACTCAATTAGAGGAAAGAGTTGATGAACATTCCATTAACGCATTAGAAGCAAAAAAACATGAGCTTGAAAGTTTACGAACACAAAAATTAAAAGGGAAATTAGTAAGATCCCGTGTCCAATGGATACAGGAAGGGGAAAAACCTACTAATTATATTTCTGTGGCTTAGAATCACGAAATTTTATGAGCAAAATTATTCCCAAAGTAGAGAAAGAAAATGGGGAAATTATAACAAAACAAAAAGATATTTTGAATGAAGTTAAATATTTTTATGACAATCTTTATAAAAAAAAGGGATACTAAAAGTACTTTAAATGATCTTAAAACAGACTTGAAAAATTTAAATGTTCCTATACTTTCATCTCAGGAAAGAGAAAGCTTGGAAGGTACAATTACTGTTAAAGAAGCTGGAGAAGCATTGAAAAAAATGAAAAACAACAAAACCCCTGGAACGAATGGTTTTTCAGCAGAGTTCTATAAATTTTTTTGGAAGGATCTTCAAATTTTTATTGTAAATTCTTTAAATTATGGTGCAAAAACAGGGGAACTATCTGTTACACAAAAACAAGGGATTATTACTTGTTTACCAAAAGGTAATAAACCTCGCCACTTTTTAAAAAACTGGCGCCCTATATCTTTACTGAACACTGTGTACAAAATTGGATCAGCAGCTATTGCAAACAGATTTAAGAGTGTCCTTGATAAATTGATCAATTTTGATCAGACTGGTTTTATTAGTGGGAGGTATATTGGGGAAAATATAAGACTCATTTATGATATATTACAGTACACAGAGGAACATGAAATACCAGGGTTATTACTTTTGATTGATTTCGAAAAAGCTTTCGATTCAATATCATGGGACTTTTTGATAAATGTTTTGAAATTTTTCAATTTTGGCGAATCTATCATCAATTGGGTTAAAGTATTTTACAATAATATCAACTCTGCTGTCATCCAGGGGGGGGGGGAACCTTTCAGATTTTTTTACTATTGGAAAAGGTTGTAGACAAGGGGACCCCCTGTCTCCATATCTTTTTATTTTATGTGTTGAGATTCTGGCATTGAAAATAAGGGGAAATAGCGACATTAGTGGTATAGAGGTCACACGGGTTGAGCATAAATTGTCACAATTTGCTGATGACACCTCTTTGATTTTGGATGGGAGTGAAAAATCTTTACAAGAATCATTATTAGAATTAGACTGGTTTGCAAAAATATCTGGACTGAATATTAACTTCACAAAAACACAAGTTATTTGGTTTGGGAGCAAAAAATATAGTACAGATACTTTATGTCCTAACAGAAATCTGTCCTGGGGTGAAACTTCTTTTAAATTACTAGGAATCAATTTTGATGTAGATCTTGAAAAAATTGTTAAAATAAATTATTCTGAAAGAATTGTACAGATTAAAAATACTTTAAAACAATGGTCTAAAAGGAATCTAACTGTTATAGGGAGAATAACTGTGATTAAGACTCTAGTCTTGCCTATTGTAAACCATCTCATTATCTCTCTGCCAAATCCTTCAGATGATATTATTAAGAGAATAAATGAACTTATTTATTCATACATATGGAACTCACCTATACATAGAGTTAAGAAGGATATTCTAATCAAAGACTATTTGGAGGGTGGTTTGAAAATGCTTGATTTGAATATGCTCATTACAGCACTTAAATCAACATGGATTAGGAGGATTTTGCAGAGAGATAGTAAATGGCAAAATATTTTCATGTCAAATATAGATAAAAGAAAGTTGTTTAGTTGTGGTGTTGATTATATTAGACAACTGTATATGACAGTTAACAACCATTTTTGGAAAGATGTACTAAGATCCTGGGAAATGATTTTTCAAAAAGAAAGAAATTTTACTTATGATTCATTTTTATCAAATCCACTATGGCTAAATAATAATATTAAGATTGGTCATAAATCAGTATTTTATCAAGATTGGTTCAAAAGTGGTATTATATTTGTAAATGATATAGTTGACCAAAATGGATTGTTTATTTCATTTGATCAATTTAAGCAAATATATAACATTAACACAGATTTTCTTAAATTTAGCAGTGTTATTTCGGCAGTGAAAGAGGCATCCAAATCTTTCCCTAAAGGATCTTACAAATTAGCTTGTCCTTTTATACCATCATGTCTACAAATATTTTTAAAACATTGTAAAGGATCAAAAGATATGTATTCTGTACTGACAAAAAATAATGTTATTCCTACTGGACAGCTTAAGTGGGTTAAAATTTTAGGTGAACAGAACTTGAACTGGAAAAAGATTTTCAGACTGCCTTTTGCTGTTACTAAAAATAGTAAATTACAGTGGCTGCAATATAGGATTAACCATTGCATTATTGCCACAAATCAGTATTTAGTTAAAATAAAATTGACTGATGATCCTTTTTGTACATTTTGTAAATCAGATAATGAGTCTATAGAACACCTATTTTGGAATTGCAATACTGTACAAGATTTTCTACAGGATGTTGATAACTGGTTCCTTTCCGGTGGAATAAGTCTCCCAATGAATAAATTAAACTTTCTTTTTGGAGACTTATCCAAGATATTTCCCAACAACCCATATAACATGATTTTTCTTTATATTAAACAATATATGTATAATTCTACATGCTTTAAAAAGAATCTCTCATTGCAAGCAATTATATTGAAACTGAAAGACATGTATAAATTAGAGAGTATGATAGCTGTAAAAAATAAAAAGATAACTGAATTTGACAATGTATGGAATGTTTTTGAAAAACTATTATTGTATACCGGCTAATGTCTTTTTTGTTGTTGTTACAATTACTTATGACAACTTATTTATAATCTTTTTTAAAGAAAATATTATTGCCATGTTATGTCTCGTAAATTTTCAATTTTTTTTTCAGCATAATTATGTGATATTAGAAATAAAGATAGGGATGTAACTGGATAATCCCTTTGAGTTTTGTTTTTATTTTTTGTTTTTTTTTTGTTTTTGTTATTCCTTCTTTATTTATTTATTTATTTTCTATTTCATTTTACATTTTTTTATTCTTTTTTATTTCTTTATCTTTTCAATAGAAAATGTAAAATATTTCCAATTAAGATTTATTTATAAAAATGACATTGTATTTATCTTATATGTATTATATTGTATGTATATCATGTATATGTTGTAATTGTTGGAAATAAAAAAATAAAAAGTTAAAAAAAAAAAATATATTTGTTTTCTTTTTTTTTTAAAACCGTTTTACAGGTTTATGATTTTATTTTAAAATACTACAGAATTTGGTTATATATTTTCATTCAATAATGAAACATGTGAACCATGTTGAGTCCATTAATTTGAAAAACAAATCAGCTTTTAAGCATGCAACTTTTATTCAAAAGTTGATAGATGAAATGCTCACTAAATATTACAGTGTCCACCTTTTTGTATAAAATCTGATTACTGTTTCAGTACAAAGTTCAGGTAAAGAATTTGTAAGACTTGTACTAGATTTGAGACATGGAAACAACATATGTTTAAATCTTCTCGCAGTGAGATGATTTTGTCACGAAGAGTGATACGAGTTACAGATGAGTTTGAAATGGTATGTATGAAATTTATTTTATTAGATCGCTGGGAGCGATGTGATTGGTTGCACAGTGTAGTGCATCATGGAATGTTGTCGCTGGGAGCGATGTGATTGGTTGCACAGTGTAGTGCACCATGGAATGTTGTCGCTGGGAGCGATGTGATTGGTTGCACAATGCACCATGGGATGTTGTATAGTTAAATTAATATACAGAAAACAAAAGATTAAATATGAAGGCATTAACTTTTGTACATAATTAAATATATGTATACAATTGATTTGAAGATGAGACTTGTAATAATCATCATATGAACCATGTTGAGTTCATTAATATGAAAAACAAATCAGCTTTTAAGCATGCAACTTTTATTTAAAAGTTGATAGATGAAATGCTCACTAAATATTACAGTGTCCACCTTATGTATAAAATCTGATTACCGTTTCAGTACAAAGTTCAGGTAAAGAATTTGTAAGACTTGTACTAGATTTGAGACATGGAAACAACATATGTTTAAATCTTCTCGCAGTGAGATGATTTTGCCACGAAGAGTGATACGAGTTACAGATGAGTTTGAAATGGTATGTATGGAATTTATTTTATTAGATCGCTGGGAGCGATGTGATTGGTTGCACAGTGTAGTGCACCATGGAATGTTGTCGCTGGGAACGATGTGATTGGTTGCACAGTGTAGTGCACCATGGAATGTTGTCGCTGGGAGCGATGTGATTGGTTGCACAGTGTAGTGCACCATGGAATGTTGTCGCTGGGAGCGATGTGATTGGTTGCACAATGCACCATGGGATGTTGTATAGTTAAATTAATATACAGAAAACAAAAGATTAAATATGAAGGCATTAACTTTTGTACATAATTAAATGTATGTATACAATTGATTTGAAGATGAGACTTGTAATAATCATCAGTTTTATATGTTTTTTCATTAAATACCACTGTGACATTTTGATTTTATTTTATCAGCAGGTCGCATTTACTATAAAACGATCAGAGTTTTAGTACCATATTGGAGACCTTATGTATGTGCTAATTATTTCCCGGATGCCACAAATATGCAGGTGTAGGTATAAAAAGTAGCCCGTTTTTATGTGAGATAAATCGGACAGTACCAAGAGTTCAACTAAGTAAAACGGTAAGCAGTAATATTTTACAGTCCGTACACATGATACATGACATATTGAGTGGAAAACTTGTTTAATTTAAAATCGATAATAAAAATGTAACAAAGATAATAAGAAACCTTGTACAAAGTCAGAGCTTCAGACATAGCTGTAGACTTTGTTTTTTGTTGTTGTTGATAAAATAGATATATATATATTTATGTGTTTAGATTTTTATGAATATAACAAAAGGATCACACAGTGTGATATGAAGTTGATGTATGTAGATCTGAGATGCATATATGTTTAGACTTTCATGAGCTATGTTGCATTGTGTAACATAAAGAATCACATAGTATGATTAGAAGTTGATGTATATATATATGAAATATGTATATATCTATAGAGTTTAATGTTTATCTGATTAAGATACAAGTACATGTATGTATGAAGTTTTTATTGTGTTCTTCTATTTACAGAATCAAGGAAAACAGTTTGAGAAATTATCCATCGATTCAAGATTTGCAAAACATTTGTCTGCATAACCATCTATTGCGGAAGCTTCCGGTTCAATATGTCGTATTTGACGTTTCGATTGTCGACTTGAAACTATTTGGTCCAGTTTAGTGGTTGAAGATTTATCTTCTATTAGCAATATCTCAAAAGACTTTTTATATCAGCATCATATTCTGAACTGTTTCATTTCCTTTGTTTCGATGTTACTGCGAGCAACTAATCCTATTTCTTTGTTTGTCTTGTTTATAGCTTATTGAATTAGAGATAAAATGCTTTAAATTCGGACGAGCAGGGCGAGGGAGAATTTAAATGTATTTTATTTGGTTTGAAATAGGGTTTTTCCCGTTTGCTATTTGTAGTTAATATTTACAGATTGGAACTAGTATAATTAGTTCGGATACTGGTTTTGTAACAGTATGTACTATTTATAAGTTTGATGTAAGGTGCAGGAGGCACGAGGAAAGTTTTGGTGGTTTTTATGGGTGGGGTTTAAAGGTACTATATAAAGTTTGGGATTTAAATGTATTAGTATCGAAGGTGCTCGCAGTTACGTCGGATTGAAGTTGATCACATAGGTATATGTGCAGTTGCTGCTATGTTTATTGTACGTACAGGCGTTGGAGGCATTAGCCGGGGGAAAAGAAACGATGCGAAAGAGGAACAATGTTATATGTCATGTGTTTATATTATGTTTCGATTGAAGAAATATGTACAATTCAGTAAAATAAAATATTGTATCGCAAGAGAAAATAAGATGTTACTGCGAGCAACTAATCCTATATCTGTGTTAGTCTTGTTTATAGCCTATTGAATTAGAGATAAAATGCTTTTAATTCGGACGAGCAGGGCGAGGGAGAATTTAAAAGTGTCAACTCTCCATCCAAGAAACAATTTGTTAGAGAAAACCCGTGTAGGTCAAAGAACGGCTGTCATCACGGAGATTCCGTTCACACCGAAACACAAGCTATGAAGTGACATAAAATGACAATTGTAAAACCATTCAGACAGGAAAACAAACGGTTATAATCATAATAAAACGAAAAATGAGAAACACTTATGAACCACATCAACATACGACAACTACTGATTAACTAAGGTTATACTATCACAGCTTAAGTCAAACAGAAGGACCATCAATGCGCAGTAAATAGATCAAAGACACAATAACATACAGCATAAAACCCAATGAAAAACACAGAATCGAAAATAGACATCAGGTGCTCCTGAAATATAAGCATATCCTGCTCTAGCAAGACCTCAAAATGTGTTCACTACAGCGAATATTGGAATGCTGTAAATATGATATTTTGTCTATGAAGTTGATGTTGTTATAAATAATTACTGAGATTTATATGGTATACTGATGTCTGTCTGTCAATATGTGCATCGTCCACAACGCGGACAACTATTAAAAAGACTTCTTCGAAATTTTAGGGAATTGCTCCTATCTAGTGAAGTCTGTTCTCTTTGGATTTAAAAAAATTATATTTGTCCAATGAATGAATGATCACATACCAATTACCGTATTCTTTGTTAAAATAATTTACAGATTACTATTTTTTTGATTCACATTTTAATTTAGTCTTTATATATTGTAATAGAAAAACATCAATAGAGAAAATGAATGTGTATGTGTGGGGGTTGGGGTTGGTTGGTTAGAACTTGTTTGTGTGTGCCAAATACTCCACTAACCTATGATTGTTGGTAACAGTATAACACAAGAAAAAAGTATAAAAAAAACCAGGTAAACAGGGATTCATTCATCAAATCAATGCATATCAGAATCACTTATACGAAAAGCTCAGCCCTAACGTGGCATGAAATTTTAATTCTAAACCAGCAAACTAAGTGGCTCTTTACCCTAAGTGAATGTTTTGCTTTAAATGCTGTTTTGAGATGACAGCCAGTTATACGTATGTCTCTTATGTATACCATGTGTCTGATGTACCAATTCGTAAGTTAGGTGTCTTGGGTTATTTTCAACACTCATAATGTTCGATGCCACTGTTTCCTTAAACCGTTATCACAAGTTTCAAGCATTTTACTGTTTACATAGTACTAAAGCTTTTGAAAATATGTATCCCCAATCCCATGACGACCATTACGTAGTAACTAAGTTCATCCATCTTTAATGAATGAGTAAAGATAATAATGCATTAAAAATTAAAAGTTAAATGCTTCACTGGTTATTTATCTTAAAATTGAGGATACATGTTTTCATTAATGCATTAGTTGGTAATATATAAGTAAAAACAAACGGCGATGATTGCAAGCAAAAATATAACAGAATAACATGTTATTTGATACATGTTTCTTATCGAGCTTAAGCTGGGGTCACACATTCACGATTTTTACTACCGTTCTTGACAGGACCATTCCCGATTAAAATTTATTAAAAGTCTGATCAAGATCCTGTGAATCGTGGATGGAAATTCAAACTTAAATTAAAATTTGTAAAAAAAATAATTTGATCACGACAACAATCAGATAGTGTTCAGGAAGCACCGATATTCAACCGTTTCTAAGCGAATAAGTCCCGATAATCCCGTTCTGAATCCGCTTCTAATCCGATTTGTATTTTTCGCCAGGTAAAATTCGACCGAGTCTGTCACGACTGCGTCCCGACTCTACCGAATGTACTCCGACTGAGATCAGACAGTGACTAGACAGTGAACCGACGCTGACGGAAGTTATTTGTTCGAAAACTATCGGCTAATTTGGGATGATCAGGTACTGTCGGAACGTAATCCTATCACGGTCCGCTCTATCGCATTGTAAACGGCTTTGTCTGGTCTCAGTCGTATTGTATTCTGTAGTTGTCGGGACTCTGACGTGGGTATCATTGACGAATTTCGTATTAATAACGGGACTGTTTCGGAACGGTTTCGGCAAAAAACGGTTCGCAATCGACAAGATCTGGATGCAGTCTGGACTCAATCGGCAGAAACACAGCTATGCAAAATTACTCCGGATCATTCCCGTTCCACAGGACATCGTCCAGAATACACAAGACATTGTTCGGAGTTCGATCCGATACAGCAGAATCTGTCACAACATAGCCACGATTGTAATCCGATTAGACAAAATCGGCTGAGTTGCCCCGAATGCTACGGGACGCACCTAACTATCGGGATGCTTTGCCGAACTATTCGGACCCTTCCCGATCCGTAGGAATCTGTTACGAACTAAAACGACTGCGTTCAGACAATGATAGGACTTTTCAGATAATTAAGGATACCAATCAGACTTTTTCACTTTCCATATCGTATTGCTGTCTGATCTCAAACGGGAGCAATAATCGGCAATGTGTGAACCCCGCATTAGTAAAATCAATACCTCTAACTTTCAGTTGTATTTTTCGTAAAAAATTTCCAACTTTCACACAATATATTCCACTGTTATCTGATTTAACGTTCTTTATTGTAAGGTTGTGTTTTGTGCCTTCATTATACTGTAAACAATTTTCGTCTAGTTTAACATCATTTCCATCTTTCAGCCATTCCACAGGTAGATTTGTAATGCTCACTTTACAGGTTAATATTGCATCTTCTCCTTCTATGTAATCAACATTGGAAGGGTCTTCCAGAAAACAATCTGTTTAGATAAATTATAACAAAAATAGACACCTTGTGTGATCTACACATGTATGAAACAGCGTATCTTATTTAGACATAGGAAAGTTTGATTTCACTGGAAAACTAGTCAAACATTAACTACTAGTATTTTTTTTTATCATCGGTGCAAGGACATCATCCGTAATTATAATTGACATGAAGACATCCTATCTGTTTAACATTTTGTTGCAGTTAAAGAACTTTTATGTTACACTTACATATTTTTTAGCATTTCTACTGCCTTTGCCATTAGTTCATGCTCATACCTAATATATTTCAACTTCTGTTTTGACTTGGGCGCTAATCGTGAATATGAAGTAGACAAAATTCACTAGTGGCGTACAACATTTTAAGTATGGTATCTCTGATTAATTTGTACAGTCATTGGGGTCGATGACATTGCTAATGGCCGTTTCGTCACGATCCCGATAGTCAGCACTTTCGTGTTAACGTCAACTATCATTGAACTGTTAGATTCCTTTATTCTTTATAGAATGCTGACCCTTTTAAAAAATAATGTTAGTTTTACCCCTTCGCAATGCAAATCATTATTCAGGAATTATATTGATCAATCTGAATATAGTGCCGACTGATGAATGTTGTGTTAGTCCACAATAAATGTGTTATGTGCACGAGAAATGATATCGTACATTACCATACTATTGTTATTGTTTGAGTTTTCGTAATATGCGTACTGATGCAAATTGCTTCAAAAGGATTTTTTTTTTACAATGATGTATATTTTTTGTGGAAATCATGAGTGAAAGATAAAATGACAGTGAAGTTAGAAATAAATTACTTTTCTGGTTCTAGCTTTAATTATGTATTTGAAAGTTCATTACCACTTTGTTTTATACAAAACTAATATAGAACAGCATCTGATTAAATATTAAGTTACTTAACCACCACATCAAATACCTTCAATTTTCAGCTGTATTTTTCTGGAAAAGTTTCCAACTTTCACACAATATTTTCCACTGTCATCTGATTTAACGCTCTTTATTATAAGGTTGTGTGTTGTGCCTTCCTTAGACTGAAAACAATTTTCGTCTAGTTGTACAACCTTGCCATCTTTCAGCCATTCCATAGGTAGACTTATAGGTATGACTTTACAGGTTAATATTGCATCTTCTCCTTCTATGTACTCAACATTGGAAGGCTCTTCTAGAAAACAATCTGTTCAGAGAAATTATAATAAAAATATTCTGTTATAGGATTTTTAATGTTAGTTCATTCACATTTTCTATACTGTAAATTCAGAAATTATTGCGAGGTTTTTATTATTGCGAAAAATGCGACAGAGTTATAATCGCAATGCTTTAAACTCGCATTTTGAAATTATTTACATGAATTAAACAGAATTTTTCTCAATATCGCAACAATTTATATCGCATTCAAGTCAAAAACGACAAAATCGCAATAATAAATGCAAGCCATTACTTCTGAATTTACAGATGTTTAGTATGGCCTCCGTTATCAATGAACTAAAACATTTTTTTAGTCAAGGAGCCAGCCAACACACCCCATTGGGTGCTGGATTTTATTGATGTCTGTTTAGTATATTAAAATATGCTTATGAATGTAACAGTACTTTATATTAACGTAACTAAAACCCCTTACGGAAAGGATTAAGCTCCATTTTGTATAATGAAGAATTAATCGTTTAATAAATGTATACCTTGTTTGTCAGTAACTGCTAGTACAAATGTAATCCTTTGTTAAAATATGTATTATTGTCATTTTGCTGAGTTAATTTTGTTACCTATTTAGACATCGGTCACTGACTTCTTTTAATCTGAGTTTCAATGCACGTATTGTTGTATGTTTGTTTATTCTACGTTGGCTGGAGGTATAGGGGAGGATAGAGATCTCAAACACCTAATTAACCCCAGCGTATTGTTGCGCCTACCCCACATCAGGAGCCTCTGATCTTTTTTGTCTTGTATGCTTTAAATTTTATTTCTTTCAAATGTTTTCGTAATCATAATGGTCTCCCTTATCAATGAACTATTACACTTTTTAGTTTTATGTGTTAACTGAAACACTCCTCCAAGTGCAATATTTTTTTTGTTTTTTTGTATATTATTAAGATGTTCTTGCTGTGTAAAAGACGAAAACGTTGGCTTTGTTTTTCCTCTTTGGTCGGGTCGTTGTCTGTTTCACACATTCACCATTTTTATTTAAAATTTCAAAATATACCTGTCATTGAATTCTGTATAAAATAATGCAAACAATTCAAGTTACAATGTTAGTTTTAACTGCACTTTCTTTAAAACTATGTTGTAATGCATGTAATGCTATATATTTGGTTGTCCTACGTTGGCTAGAGGTGTTGGGGAGGGTTGAGATCTCAAAAACATATTTAACTTCCCCGCATTTTTGCCCCTGTTCGAAGTCAGGAGCCTCTGGGTTTTTTTGGAAATGTGGTCCATTCGAATGTTTAAGAAATAAATGATGCCAGTTATACTTTATTGTAGTTTTAACATGGGTAGGCATTATATTCGTGAATATATTGGACTAAGCTATATTGAGTGCAAATTAAACACAGATATAATGCCTATTCATGTTAACACTACAAATAAGTTTAGCTTGCATCAATTATTTCGATTCTGATTAGGACAAGTAAAGTAATTGGTATGTCCGATGTGTATAAGTGTGGCACGGTAATGAAGCCTCTTCCGTGAACCTCCTTTTTTGTTCGTTAACAAGCAAACGACTGGCAATGTGATTTGTCAGCGGGGGGACTTTTTAACAGCCAGCATAAACAGTTGTCGTGTCTAGGTCAAATATGTCAATTTCGAATTCCAACACATCAAATACCTTCAATTTTCAGCTGTATTTTTCTGGAAAAGTTTCCAACTGTCACCCAATATTTTCCACTGTCAGATAATTTAACGTTCTTTATTATAAGGTTGTGTTTTGTGCCTTCATTAGACTGTAAACAATTTTCATCTAGTTTAACAACCTTGCCTTCTTTCAGCCATTCCACAGGTAGACTTGTAGGGCTTACTTTACATGATAAAATTGCATCTTCTCCTTCTATGTACTCAACACTGGAAGGCTCTTCCAGAAAACAATCTGTTTAAATAAATGATCATAACAAATAGACAACTTGTTTCATTTGCTATTGTTTGTAACAGCGTATTTGATTTTAACGAAATCTTACTGAGTAACTTCTTTTTCAAAGTACAAAATTGTCGCCATTCAACTCAAAACCTAACCAAAGCTTTTAAAAGACTGATCAAGATGGGATATAGTTATAATGTTATTGTTATTTTATTAAAGATGACATATGTTAGATTTAATATTAATTCACTCATAGGGTCTTTGCATCTGAAATAAACACAATTATTCTAAAACCCGTTGTAAGTATGATACAGGTTATGTTCTTCTTATATATTTTATGATTGTATGAAATTAAACCCCTTACGGTGGGGATGGTGCCTGATTTTTAGTTTCTTTTGTTACCTGAATCGGTCATAAACTTCATTTAAAAGAAGGACAAAAGATACCAGAGGGACAGTCAAACTCATAAATCGAAAATAAACTGACAACGCCATGGCTAAAAATGAAAAAAAAAACAACAGACAAACAATAGTACACATGACATAACATGGAAAACTAAAGAGTAAACAACACAAAGTTGAATTTTACTGTACGTATAGATCTGTGTTTATTATGTTACATTGGCTACATGTATAGGGGAGGGTAGAGATGTCAAAAAACATTTTTAACCGCATTACTTGTTTGCGCCGGCCCCATGTCAGGAGAATCTGTCCTGTGTTAATCTTGTATGATTTTTAATGTTAGTTCATTCAAATTTGCTATTGTTAAGTAAGGCCTCAATTATCACTGAACTTAAACAATGTTTATTGTAAGAGCCAGGTGACACTCTCCTTTGGGTGCTGGATTTTGCGGTTTCTGTTTAAATAAATTATAATATGCTCATGAATGTAAAAGCGTACTTTACTGTAACGTAACTAAAACCCCTTTCCTAATAATTAGGCTGCATTTTCGTGTGATGAAGACATAATCGTTTAATCAATCTAATTGAGTGTCAGCAACTGCTAGTTGTCCTTTGTTTAAATATGTATTATTGCCATTTTGCTGAGCTACTTATGTTGCCTATTCAGACATCGGACTCGGACTTCTTTTAATCTGAGTTTTATTGCACGTATTGCTGTATGTTTGTTTATTCTACGTTGGCTAGGGGTAAAGGGGACGATAAAGATCTAAAACACATGTTGAACTCCTCCGCATTGTTGTGCCTGCTCCACGTCAGGAGCCTCTGACCTTTGTTTGTCTCGCATGATTTTAAATTTTATTTCATTCAAATGTTTTCTTAATTATTATGGTGTCCATTATCAATGAACTACATTAGTACATCTTTTAGTTTAGGAGTAAGCTGAAACACTCCTTCGGGTGCAAGATTTTCTTGATGTGTGAAAGACGAACAAAATTTGCAAAACATAAAGAAAAGAGAAAAACAGACCAACAAATTAAAGAAAAAAGAATAATGAGGTGCTATATTATAAATAATAGAACAAAATGACTTTCATGAAAATTTATAGTGCAAGAGAAAAATATATTAAAATAATTAAAGAATACAGAAATGAAGGACACTCCATGTAGACCCTCATACAACAATAGCACACAAACTGTATAATAAAAGTGCAGAGGCGGATTTAGGGGGGCAGGGGGCCCGGGCCCCCCTTTTTGGGAAAAAATTTGGTTGCTTATATAGGGAATCACTGAAACGTGACTGGAGCGGGCCCCCTCTTAGGTCAGTCAGTGGGCCCCCACTTATGAAAATTTCTGGATCTGCCACTGAAGTATACCTATTAATAATATTACTACAAATCGATCATCTAACATGTCTAAGAAGCCATCTGGGATACTACCGATCACGTTTGTACCTATCTTTCATTGAAATTTTATCAATTATCTGGGAGTTTACTATTTTTATAACATAGAATATGGGATAAAATAAGAGGTTCCTCTTCAATATACCAGTTGTGATAACAATAAATTCTGATCAGAAATGATTTCTTCTGAGCTGTCAAAGTGTCTTTTATCTTTTTGTATTATCTATTTCGATGAATAAGTATATTATTGTTAAGCATTCAGCTGAAGCTCTCCTCCGTGTTCGATAATTTCTTGCTGCATTGAAGACCAATTGGTGGCCTTGGGCGTTTTTTTTTCCCTCTTTGGTCTGGTCGTTATCTGTTTGACACATTCCCCATTTTCATTTCAAATTTGAAAATGTACCTGTCTCATTGAATTCTTTATAAAATAATGCCAAAATTGAAAACTCAAGTTAGAATGTAAGTTTTTACTGCACTTTCTTTAAAACTATGTTGTTATGCACGTAATGCTATGTATTTGTTTGTCCTACGTTGGATTAGGTTATAGGGGAGGGTTGAGATATTAATAACATATTTAAGCTCGCCGCATTTGTGGGCCTGTCCTAAGTCAGGAGCCTCTGGGATTTGCTAGTATATTATGCTCTTTAAATGCAGTTCATTCAAATGTTTAAAAAATAATTGATGCAAGCTTTTATTTATTGTAATTTTAACATGGCTAGGCATTATATTCGTGATTATTTTTGCCCGAGCGAGAGTGAGGGCAAAAATAAAACAAATATATATGATGCCTACCCATGTTTAAATTACAATAACGTATAGCTTGCCATCAATTATTTTTTTAAACATTCGGAGGGAGGAGTTTTGAACAGCCAGCATGAACGGTTGTCGAGTCTAGGTCAAATATGTAAATATCGAATTGCAACACATCAAATACCTTCAATTTTCAGCTGTATTTTCCTGGAAAAGTTTCCAACTTTCACACAATATTTTCCACTGTCATCTGATTTAACATTCTTTATAATAAGGTTGTGTTTTGTGCCTTCATTACACTGTATACAATTGTCGTCAAGTTTTACAGGATTGCCATCTTTCAACCATTCCACAGGTAGACTTGTAGTGCTCACTTTACAGGTTAATAAAGCATCTTCTCCTTCTATGTACTCAACACTGGAAGGGTCTTCCAGAAAACAATCTGTTAAGTTAAATTATAATAAAAATAGACAACTTGTTTGATTTGTTCATGCATGGCATAGCGTTTTTTATTTTAACGGAAGCAGTCATTTTATACGTTCAGATATTTTGGTATTAATATTGATTCACTCCTAGGGTCTTCGCATCTAAAATAAACAGTTATCCTAAAACCAGTTGTAAGCATGATACAGAATATGTTCTTCTTATATATTTTATGATTGTATGAAAGTAAACCCTTTACGGAGGGAACTGTGCTTGATTTTGAGTTTCTTTTGTTACATATTCTAGAAAAGGACATATACTTCATAAACTGAGTTTTTATGTACGTATTGGTGTTTTTTTTTCTAAATGACTACAGTTTAGAGGAGGGTTGAGACCTCAATAACATGTTTAACACAGATGCCTGTTTTCACCAGTCTCAAGTCAGGAGACTCTGCCCTTTGTTAGTCTCGTATGATTTTAATGTTAATTAATTCAAATTTTCTATAGTTAAGTATTGCTTCCATTATCACAGAACTAAAACAATTTTAAGTCTAGAAACCAGCTGACACACTCCTTTGGATGCTGTTTTTTTCGCGATGTCTTAAAATTGCATAGATGACCTTCGGTCCATTCTTAATTTCATAATATACATTTTTAATTGATTTCTGTATTAAATGATGCAAACATTTAAAATTGAAGTTACAAAGTCATTACTGTATGCGAATTCAATTACAGCAAAAAGGTTGAAATGCCGTTTTGCATCAGTATAAGGCTGTTATTTTACACCAAAATATTATTTGTTTTTATTTTCTATCTAGCTTGGTCATTAGTTAATGCTCATACCTAATATGTTCAAATTTCTGTTTTGACTTGAGCGCAAATTATGAATTAAATGTAGATGAAATGCACATCTGGCGTTCAAAATCTGATGTGTGATATATTTGATCTACATTGTATTTAAACAATCATCTGGGTTGATGTCACTGCTTATGGCCGTTTCGTCAAGACCAAGGAAGTCAGCACTTGCATGTTCACATCAAATAGTCTAAAGAATGCTGACGCTATTCCAAAACTTAGATTAATTTTACCCATCATAAAATTATCATTTTAAGAATAATATGGATCCATCTGAATACAGTGTCGACTGATGATTGTTGTGTCATTCCACAAGAAATGTGCTGTGTACACTGGACATTATATCGTATATTAACAAAATGACCTCAGGGACATTTAGTTTCCTTTAAAAGCGGACGCATACAAATTGCATTTGATATTAAGATGACAACATATTGAAATCAGTATTCAGATGAATAACTGGTTACTACAATGTAGTTGATTTAATATTTATTAGCACATTGGTTGGTACATTGCATATTAAGACAACACCGTATTGTGTCTTGCAGTTATATATCAAATTGTGAATGACAATTTTGCATTATGAAATATACAAGCATGTTATTGCATTTATTAGTAGAGGTTCTTCCAATTTCGAAAGCATCAGAATGAACCGTAGTTTTTAACGTTTACACAATTTTCGTTTGTTCAAATGGTATGGTCAAAAGTGTTCTAAAATTAATACCTTTCAGTCAGCTGTCATATGATACAAAAACAAATTATATTTGAAATATATGTAAAGCTTTAACGTTTTATAGACTAGGCACAATTAAAGCGTTTATACATATGATAGCAAAAACAAACCCCTATTATTTCACCTAAATTGCTAATTGTACGCCGACATAAGACAACACGAACCATATATACGAGTATTGTACAGTGAACTACACACGAATATTACAAATGTTTTACTCATGACAAGAATGAATTGCTTCAATATCCAAATCTAATTGTTAACTATTTTTAGGATTTCGTTATGTTTACAATATATCATATTGTTATCAGAAATTGTTCATTAAATTTGAAAAAATGAAATGGAAAAAGGAAATTTTTCAAAGAGACAACAATCTGACCAAAGAGTAGTACAATATATTAGCAGTCAGGTTCTGCATCGTCAAAATTATATCCCAATTTTGTAAGCTACGTTTATTGATCATACACATGCAAACCAATGCAGGAAAAACTCGATGCTAATTCCATTTTTGTTAATCGTTAAAATTATCATACAGTACCATAACGATTCTAATTCACCAGTTGTATTGCATAATAGACATTTGCGGAAACTCTAGGATTACAATTTAGACTTACGATTACAGGTGACATAAACAAGGGGTCATCTCAAAATACAAAAATAAACCAATAATACATAGAAAATAGAAAATGGTGTCTTCTATGAATAATAATTATATGTCCGAGAGCGCTTTTCTGAATTTACTATCAGAACCACACAAAGTCGAATACTTGAAGACCATGATTTTAAGGACCGAATGTGTAGAAAGATGTATGATATGATCAGCAAGATAAAGAGACTTTCCCCGCGAAACAGGGTTCTTTTAATACAATGGTAAGTATACGAAAACCAGCAAAAATATTGTTCAGATGATACTCTACTGCGCGATTAAAACTTTGTTTCCGCAACTGTTGCGTTGCCGGTTTAGATAGATTGTGATTTTTTTTAACAATTTCTTCTCGCCTGCTACTCTTTTGATTTTTTTTTATCCCTAACAATCAATTGAACAGATTTGCGCATAAGCTTTGTTTTGAAATGAACAACGGCGCAGTGAGAGATCTGGGGGTTGGAACACTCCTTTTCCTGCCGATATAGGCTTTTAATTAGGGACATTTGGTCACCCCACCCCTTTTTTCTTGGGCTGGAATCCTTTTCGGAAAATGGCTGGATCGACCCCTGCGTCGTCAGTGTACTCTATATTACAATTCCATGAAAATAGCACCAGTCTCGGAACAAGGGTTAAATTTAGTTAATTTTTCGAGCATACCAGTTCCACCTATGTTCATGGAGAATAATTATCGACACCGTGAAAAAAAACCAACTCCATACTTAATGATTACAGGGATCTTGTTATAATAATTGCATGAAAAAAAAACCAACTTGAAGCTCGTTTGTCATTTTCTGTGTGTTGATAACATAGATAGCAAAGTATTAACTATTTGAGTACAACTATTGTACATTTCAATTGAGTCTGGCGAACAGTATAAAATATATTTCCGACATAGAAAAGTTCGTCGATAACTGTTTTTTTTTTTTTGTTTTTTTTTTCGAATAGCTGTACATGTAATCTTTTCTAATGAAACCAAAAACGTAGACAAAAGTGTTTGTCCTATTCAGAAAAAATAAAATATTTC